>NW_010532508.1:71497-86351 GCF_000687285.1 Phaethon lepturus | reverse complement strand
TGCCCCTTCTTCCAGAGGTGATTAACTCTCCACTTTTCCCTGAGTCCCAGCAATGATTCAGGCTATCTCTTGAACAAAAATATTGATGCTTTGTGTTTGTATCAGAACCATCAACTTGATGGTTCTGAGACACTAGTTTTGTATGACTCAAAGATCATCCTCAGTCCATTTGAGGTGGACTGTCAGGCACGGGTAGCTTGGGTAGCTTGGTGTCCTGGAGAGTACATTTTATTCCCAGAAATGCAACTGCCCTCCAAAGCAGAAAGGGCCTGAACTGTGTTCACTGTGAAGATAAGTCCTTAGGACATAAAAAACACTTGTAAGTTTGCAAGCCTCCAAGAATAATTCAAAACATCTCAGCCTGCCAAAAAGGGACGGTTTTGTTTGCTTTTCTTGAGTCTATCCACATTTATTTACAACATAGACAATCTCTACCACAGGGTAGATTTAGACTAGATATAATGAAGACATTTTTCACAATGAGGTGGTGAAACACTGGCACAGGTTGCCCAGAGAGGTGGTAGATGCCCCATCCCTGGAAACATTCCAGGTCAGCTTGGATGGGGCTCTGAGCTACCTGATCGAGTTGAAGATGTCCCTGCTCATTGCAGGGGGGTTGGACTAGATGACCTTTCAAGGTCCATTCCAACCCAAACCATTCTATGATTCTATGATTGATTCTATGAAGGGGAGTTTTTCTAGAATTTTACTAGAATAAATTGAGTGTTCAGGGCAGAGCAGCAGATTGAAATCTCAGCAGAGTTGATCTTACTGTTCTAAGCAATAAGAAAAAAAATGGTGGAATCTCACAGCTGCATGGAGCAATAAGAAAAAAAATGGTGGAATCTCACAGCTGCATGGAAATTTGTGGAGACAAAGGAGAAATACAAGGGGCATAACCAGCACAGCTATAAAAAAACAAGGAAACTATCTAATGTGAAGTTAAAATATGCAGGATCCATACTGAGATATATCTAAAGCCTCAGTTGCTTTACAGTGGATAGAAGTTATTGTCCTCCTCCTAAATCATATGAATCTCGACATTCTCATGTTAGGTGCTTCTGGTAGACAAAAGAGGACACTTCCAGTTTAGTTAAAGTCTACAACTGCAAACAGAGAGCAAACTGTTAGGAGATATAGCTTCATTTGTACTTTTATAATCACTGCATAATTCTCTAGCTCTAACTCCAAGACAATGAAACTTTATTACAAACTGTCTGCTCTGAAATAAATTTCTTTAGTGTTGCATCAGGACAGTCTCGACCTTAGACCCTGGACAGTGCAAGATATTTCATCTATGAAAAGTATTTTTCTACACTGACATAACTATATTAACAGGACTACAGACAGGCGGAACATTAAGCAGAGAATTTAGGTCTTATTTAACGAGAGAAAACATTCTGCTCACCTGTGGATGCTTTCAGTCTTCTGATATAATCAGACCAAAAGGAACAGTCTGCTTTTTTCAATCCTTTAAGAGTTGGCAAGGAAACAGTGAACTCCTTGTAGTTATCACCATCATCATTTGGCAGATACATAGGCCAGGGGGGCATCACCCCTGACATTCTTCTTGAGAAACTATGAGGGTAGTTTGGATTTCTAAGGGAACAGGAGAAATGATCATTAGAATACAAAGACATGAACAGTAAAATGCAGAAGGAGATCGGCTGGGTCAAGGAAATGTATAATCAGTCCCTCTGACCAGTAGAGTTCAAATTCAGTCCACACTGGTGAATCATTCACGGTGTCTCACCCAGCAGTAACTTCTTAGTCCAGTTCACTTTCCTAGGGAACAGGTACACAGAACCTGTATAGACACAGGCTCGTGAACACCCTCAACAAGCCTTGTTCTCAAAGCAACCCAAGGGACTCTAAAAACCACGTAAAGTCGCAGTTCCCACACTAGCTTTCCAGAGATACTCCTCATTTTCAAGCATGACCACAGCACAGTAAAGCTGAGGGTTATTCGCAGGGTAGTTGGGAAAGGATGCACTGTGTCTTCATGTGGTTTCCCCTTTCTTCTGGGAATAATGGAATTCTTAGCCAAGACACTTCAGAATTGGGGTCCTAGAACTAAGCTCTGGAAACAACACCGAGACATTTCACTGTGTCTTCATGTGGTTTCCCCTTTCTTCTGGGAATAATGGAATTCTTAGCCAAGACACTTCAGAATAGTGAGAGACATTTGTAGCCCCAAATATATCTAAGTAGAATTTGCAGCTGCTGCATGGAGATAAAATTCTTATTACTTCTAGCTAAGTGTCACAGTACAAATCTTTGGTATCTGCTTGACAACTTGGCCATGACTTTCCAACAGTGTTGACCAAAATTCCCTCTGTAGGATTACAAATTACTAGAGGAAATGGAGGCCACTTGAGTGAGGGCAGGATCTGGACTACATTCCCTCTACTCCTTGCCCCCTTCCCAGTCATTGCAATTCTTAAATGTTACATACTTACCCAGAGTTTATAAAATTGGAGATATACTGCATAATTTTCAAGGAAAGGCTCTTTTCTTCCAGAGTAAATTGTTCTTCATACTTTGGGTAGAATGGCAGTCCAAATGCATACTGAACATCCAGTAAGAGCTCCTGATCTGAACTAAAAAAAAAATTTATATAAAGATAATTAAAATCATGTATTTATTTGGGGGAAAAAGGGAGCTAATTTAATTCCGGTGATAAAGCAAAGTTTTAAATAATTAATGACCATTAAGTAGACTGTGGTGAGCTGTGGGGCTTCTTCAGATCAGAATATAAAAGAGCAAGCAATAACAAGGAGAATTTGCCATTAAGTTAATGTAGGGTCTTTAACATATGTTACAAGAAAAACTGTGGAAGACAGAAGGGCATATTTTCTACATTAACTGGGCATATAAGAGAAAGTGATAGAGGGAGAAAGCCGCTTGGCTACTCCTTAAATACATCTTAAATTTTCTACAGATTTTCACTAAAATTAAATTCAGAAAGTGGAAGCAAGTGGTGACATGGAATCTGGCAGCCATGATGGAAGGTTAATTATGGTTTATTTCACAGATTTGGAATAACATCCTGGCCCTTCCTAACAGCAATTGGAGTTTTTTCCATTTACTTCATTGGGGCCAGCATTCTGCCCCAAATCTTTGGATAAGGAAAGACGTAACAGGAGATGTTTATGAAGATTTTTCTTAGACATAGTTTTAATGTAATTTCTCTGCTGGCTGTGTGGTTTTGGTTCATACAGTCTGTTCTGCTCAAGTTTTATATGGCAGTCAAGTCAAAACAGCTTGAGATAATCACCTAGATCAGATTTAAGAATTGTTTACTTTCATGTAATAATTAACACATATAGTAAGGAATATTTCAACACTCAGAGACAAGACTGGCCAGGCAAGGCAACACTTGTAGGACCTAGCAGCAAAGGTTACGCAACGTAACATACTCAAGTCCTGCAGAAAAACAGCGGCGAACTTCTACTAATAAAAATTATAACTAAACTATGCTCAACACCCAGCTTTGAACCACAGCTCAGAAGGAGACATTTCTGGTATGGAGTCCAGTTGCGTTTTCTGTATCCCACATCTAGACAAAGATCTTATTGACTTGGTTAAATGCTGCATGAAGGCAGACAGCATCAGGGGACCTGGGAGAAGGAACAGATGTATGTGAGACTAGGACAAACAAATCCCAGATCCACTCAGCAAGATTTCATCTGCAGTAGCTGCAGAGGTTGTTGTTGAAAGGTGGCACAACTGAAACTATTTTATCTTTGGACATGAAATGCAGCAGCATTGATATGACTCTTGATACCGCCTCTAATAGAATAAGGCTTGTAGTTCAAACCATTATGGGCAGGTGGACTGAAAGCAAGATGACTCCTTTACATTTTATGAGTGGTGGCACCAAAGCCTCTGTTTTGAAAAACAAACACACAGCCCTCTAAATGAAATACATCTTTGGTTGTATTTTCCTTAGTCTTATCATAATACCTCAGTAATACTTTGCATCTGGAAAGTGAATTATTCACAGATTATTCACCAAAAAAATGTAGAACTGAAACAAGATTAAAGCATATTTTTCTTCCCCAAATATTTATAGAAGGATTAAGCAAGATCATAGTTTAATAATTTTGCTTTAAAAATAATTTGCTTGGCCCAGTGTATTACAGCAATGTTTAGTGTCAGTATTGCAGCAAAGATACTATATACTTAAAGGAGCTGTTTTCTTTCCAATAGAGAGTCACTTTTGAACAGAATAGAGGACATGAAATTAGTTAAGATGTAACAAAGGGACAAATGTACCCATGTAGGGAAGGCATAGCAAAAGTGAACGTTGGTCTAAATCTAAAACAAGTGAGCTGGGACTGAGGGTTTCCCCTCAAATGAGGCTGTGTTCTCAGCCCTCATGTTTCTAGAGGTAAAACCTGTTAAGGTCACAGCCCAGGCTAAAATTCAGCAAACTCCAAAACAGAGAAATTATTACAGAATCACAGAATCACTAAGGTTGGAAAGGACCTTCAAGATCAGCAAGTCCAACCATTAACCCAATGCCACCATGCCTGCTAAACCATGTCCTGAAGCACCACATCCACACGTTTTTTGAACACTTCCAGAGATGGTGACTCCACCACCTCCCTGGGCAGCCTGTTCCAATGCCTGACCACCCTCTCAGTGAAGAAATTTTTCCTAATATTCAATCTAAACCTCCCAAATTATAATTTGGAATAATTATTAAACTTCCAAATTATTAGGATTGAAATTATTTGTACAACTGTAATGGGTTTGATACAGAGACACAAAGTGGTACAAAACTCTACACTTTTATGGACTGTTTTCAATATTTCTGGTTGATACTACCACACTCCTGCCAGCGAATATCAGTAGTAAGAGGATGAGAAAGAAAAGATAAGGCTAAGAGGGAAAAGAGGCACCTATATATCTGTGCACAGAACAGCAGTAAAGACGACTGTGAAACATCTAGATGGCAGCTAGATGGAAAATATCAGGGGAATAATTCTGCCTCCTCCCTCGAACTCTGATAATAATCCTTTACTGCTGGAAGGGAGTGCAAAATGGACAGAAACACCCAAACAAGGATTTTGGAGTCTCGTAGGAGCTCTGAGCATACTCAAGGTATGGCAGGTACCTGGTACCACTAACATCACTAACACAAACACTACCTGGTATCACCAGGTAGTGATACTGTTTTCATTGGAGGAAAAGCGGAGCGAGCGAGCGAGCGGAGTGACAGATAAGCATGTATAGCTTTGCTGTTGTACCCTGCTAGCTCTGCCCGGAGGTTTTTGTTTGCTGAGCTGCTCCGAACTGCACTCCTGAAACCCATATAGGTGCCACATAGGTGACTCAACAGCATCAGCCCTAAATGGGGAAGTGCAGTGCCCACCAACTGGTGGACTTCAGAGGACAGCGTGGTAAAAGGGAAGACGGCAGAGACAATGGCAAAAGGGATTTTTAAAGTGTTTTTAAGGAACTCAAACTAATAGCAGCAAACTTCCCTGACAGAAGTCTCTTTTCAAGGAACAGATCTGCTATTTTAATAACAGTGGTGAATGTAGTTATGTGTAAGGATGAAATCTTGGCTTTAGTGACTTCATGGGACTAGTACTTCATGCAACGGTATCACTTCAGATCTTGTATGTATACCTTTTCTTTTTAAGATGTCAACATTTTTAGAAACAGATCCACAGTTCTTATGTGACAGTATGACAGACTGGTAAATTGAGCCATGGGGAAGCTAGGAGCCAGACCCTACCACCTCATTCACACTAAAGTGAGCTCCCCTTGGAGAATTATTACTTTGCTTCAGAAGGAGGCACTGCTTTAGGTCAGTTATCCAGTTTACAGAAAAACAGGTAGTAACATTAGAAACTTTGTGACAATCATAGCCAGCAATTTAACAGCAGACCCTGAAATATCACTTGCTGGGAATTTTCATTATACAGTGCCAACCCATTTAATTGGGAAGGTATTGGTTCTGAGAAAAATTTTCCTTAAGCCTGAGATGGAGTTTCCATTTAAATATTTCCAAGTAAGAGAGAAAGGGGTTTCTTAGCCATCAGATACTCCACTGCTTTTTCTATAGAACTGTGGCTACTTTCACATACAAAAGAACAGCTTCAACAGGGAAGAGAATGTCAGAATTTAGAACAAAAGTACTCAGGCTACAGTTGTTTTGGTTCAAATTCTTGTTCCAGATCAAACAGAGCATAGATATAAATCCAGATTTCCAACAGCTGAAGTGAATATCTTAACCACAAGCTTTTGGAACAGTAAAAAAAACAAACCCCAAAGAACAACAACAAAAAAAAAACCCAATGCAGAAATCCTCAAAAATTTTCTTTGCAAAATGGGATGTCATTAATGGCTATCCATAATCATGGCAGTCAGGACAGAAGAATATGAATTGGCAGACCACCATGCTATTCTACAATAGGGCTGAATGCACAACTTAGAGCTGGGGCTGCAGAGACCTCATCACACGGTGACCCATCGTCAGTTAGGACACACATCTCATTTTGAACTTTGTCCTTGCTCTAGATCTGGCTAATTGTTTTATACTGGAAACTCATTTTTATGATTAATGACTGACTGTAGCCTAACACTTCTCTCTTTTTTTTCTTTCATTTAAAAAATGTAACTATTTCAATTAATCTTGAAGCCTTTTGAGTCACAGCTTCTATTCTTAGTTGGCTTAATGCAGTTTTTGGTTCTTTTTTAAAATTCCACACACAGATAGAAGCCAATGTAAATTAAGTCAAAATTCAAATGACAGCCTATACAATACCAAAATACCAAACTTCCCACTGCTATCCAATCATTTAAATTTTAAAATAACAAGATAAACATAACTCTAGCTAGAGTTCAGCCAAAGTTACCAGCAAATTACTCAGGATGAAAACACAAGTTGAAGAAGAATCCATTCATCATTAGTGAACATACCAAAGAGATATTTATTTACCAATATTTTTAGCTGCATTGCCTAGTAAATACAGATATTTTAGTCCACATGAAGCACAGATAACTATTAACAGAATAGTTGTCTAATATATATGGTCTAGAACAAGAAACTAACGTGTGGCCATGAGTTTGCTTTTATTTTTGTGCATTAAAATTTTTTACTGATAACTAGACAAGAGAACCACGCAAATGGAAATTTAAACCTACTGAAGAACCTGACACCACATCTTAAATACTATGTGGGAGTAATTTAATTGATATTTTCACTCCAAAATTCATTCTATCTCCATTCATACAAACAGTTTTAGCCAATTTTCTTCATATTCCTTTTTATACATTTTTATATACTCAACCTACTGTCCATTTTATGACACAAGCACCCCCTTTTTCACAAGAGACACTGTTTTAGCATTCCGGGTTTTTGTCTGTTTTGTTGTTTGGTTGGGTTTTTTTTACTGAATTATAAGTTTGCAACAAATACAGTCTAGCAGACATATTTCTCAAGCCCCAGCCTGAAAAACCCTGACCCTCAGGTGATCTTCAGTCTTCCCCAGCTTTGACTAGAGATGTTGGCCAAAATTTCTGTTGCCCTATGTGATACGAGGCCAGGCTACACAGCCTGGTAAGCTAGGCCCAGCAAAAACCAAAGCAGATAACATTAGATTCTTAAGTCCCCAGCCCCATCACGCTGGGGACAGTAACATCATTAGTCATAAATGGTCTACTGGGCAACTCCTTCCTTCTTCAATGCCTGCACAAACCTTTCAGTTCAGCTAGAGCATTGCAAACCAGCCTCTTCAGAAGGTAAAATAGAGAGATCTGTTAATTTTATTTCAGCTACAATGGTTTTCTGAGAAATTTAGAAGAAATAGTGTACCCAAACTCATGTTAGTCACTGAACTTAGCAGATATTTGCGATCTGCGACAAATGAATCCTTTACATGTAAACTTTTATGAGCATAACTGCTCATTCTAACAACTCTGTGAAAGGATCCATGTTAGAGATGGGATCATGGTTTTGAGTTCCTAGCTTCATATTCAAGACCCTGTTCAGTATCCCATTGGCAAGGACAGGCCTATCACTTGGAAAAGAAAACAAAAATCCTACCCACTGTCATTTGGCTTTGGTGACAATAGGTCATTTACATGCTGACTGGACTGAACAGCATAGGTGAAACCCAGGCTCATAGAACTGATGATAAATCTCCTGCTGATTTGAGTCGAGATAGGATTTCCTAACCACCATATCCCTGCAGAAGAAGATATGATTTATATATAAAATGCCACTGCCTGCATGATCTTGTGGCCCTCTTCTATGTTTATTTTCAATAAATGAATTTAAAATTAATTTTTGCAAGAAGTATTGGAAATACTAATTGTGGTTGTTAGCACACATCTACGTTCTCTTCATATTAATATCAGCAGATCTGCCGAGTGGGATCAAGTACCCTAAGCTGCTAACAGGCACCATCTCGTCAATGTCATGGTAGAGGAACAGCCTACAAACCCTGCACTTTGCCGGGACTGAAATGTTCATTTTGATAATAAGCAAAAATAATAATAAATATATATAGATATACATAACAGCACGTCTTAGAAAAAGAAATGGTATGTGATTACAGGAAGAAAAAAAATAATCAGAGGATAGTTAGATATTTATAGAAATGTAATGAGCCAAGGTGTGACGTCTGCAGTTCTAGGGATGCATTTGGCTCATTGTGTCTCACATTACAAAGTCCTGCCAAACAAATGGGGGAAAGCATGTGAAAAACAGATGAACGTTTTTCTTTCTTTCTTCTTTTCAGGAAAATCAGGACATATGGAAAAAGCTTAACTCCTAACGGGATTAAACTGCCAAGTTTATTCACCTTTGCACCAAAAAAGCCCTATAGATACATGTGACTTCCAAAAGTATCCTGTGTCTTTTCCACTTGGATTACTCCTAATACACGCAATGTTCTACTTTGCATTATAGCTGTGCCAATTGAAGAAAATAAAACTGAAGTAGCAGATAATAAATTCAAGAACCTGAAAGCTCACATTCACTGAAAAAAAAATTATAGATATTAGTGCAGGTACAAAGCACTTTTATCATCTCTACAGATTACAGAATTTTTTCAGGGAATTACCATATTAAAAACCTAGTAATAGGCATATTGACACTTGAGTGCATCTTTGGGGGACAGAAATTCATGCATTTATTCAGTACACCTACTCCTGAGCTGAATGAATGGATGAATTTCCTTAGAAAGGTGATGAGTCCATCCAAAGACCCCAGAGCACCAAGAAAGGTCTCTCTGGGTATATGGACTTTTTGCTTATCATAGAATCATAGAATGGTTTGGGTTGGAAAGGACCTTCAAAGGTCATCTAGTCCAACCCCCTGCAGTGAGCAGGAACATCTTCAACTCGATCAGGTTGCTCAGAGCCCCGTCCAACCTGACCTGGAATGTTTCCAGGGATGGGGCATCTACCACCTCTCTGGGCAACCTGTGTCAGGGTTTCATCACCATCATTGTGAAAAATTTCTTCCTTATATCTAGTCTAAACCTACCCTCTTTTAGTTTAAAACCATTGCCCCTTGTCCTATTGCAACAGGCCCTGCTAAAACATCTGCTAAAACGCCCCTTTAGCAGCAAAGGCTGCTCTACCCAGAGCCTTCTCTTCTCCAGGCTGAGCACTCCCAACTCTCCCAGCCTGTCCTCACAGCAGAGCTGTTCCATCCCTCTGATCATTTTGGTGGCCTCCTCTGGACCCGCTCCAAGAGGCCCATGTCTTTCCTGTGCTGAGGGCTCCAGAGCTGGATGCAGGACTCCAGGTGGGGCCTCACCAGAGTGGAGTAGAGGGGCAGAATCCCCTCCCTCGACCTGCTGGCCATGCTGCTTTGGATGCAGCCTAGGATGTGGTTGGCCTTCTGGGCTACAAGCACACATTGCCGGCTCATGTCCAGCTTTTCATCCATCAGTATCCCCAAATCCTTCTTGGCAGGGCTGCTACCAATCCCTTCATCCTCCAGCCTGTATTGATTTCTACTATCTTCTAGGTTACATTTCATTGGGAAAGCCTGTCCCAGTGCAGCACGTGCAGTTCCAAAAATTGTTTTGTACTTTTCTGAGTCTTTCAGAAGAGTTTTGGTTAACTTAAAGTTGATTTCTGCTTTTTCGGAGCTTTATGCTTTACATTTGCATGGTTATGGTTAATTTTCAAGATCTGAAATATCTACCGAATGATAAAGGCCCCTAAACCACTCTGTGGGAAGAAAAAATAAACTGTCTAAATCTCAAGCCTTTAGCAATACAGAAACTGTCTAAAGACTTGAGAATGGCATGATGTGGTTGAATCAGTGGGAGAGTGTTTTCATACCTTGCAGCTGGCATAATGTAATAGATAAGGCCGGAGGGATGAGAGGCAATTCCAACAAGAAGAGCAAAACAACTTTTAGGAGATCAGAGTGAGTGGAGCTTTACAGAGAAAAATTACAAGCTGTTGTTGCAGGACGTGTGTGTAGCTACCTAAGGTGACTGTGGTGCCTGCCCAGCTACAGAGGCAACGTGCATCTTGTCGTTCTTGTTACCACCTCTCCATGGCCTTACCTGCCCTCTGTGTTTAGCTGAGTTTCTCTGAAGCCCAGAGACATAACTTTCTGTCTGCCTCCACAGCACCCAGTTCACACTGTGGCCCCCCAACCTCTGGGGTGTTTGTACTCATGGACTAACAGCTACAGTCAGGAGGAGAGACTCAAGTAGACAACAAGTGGTGGCTAGATTAAAGGACAGGGATATGATTATTACAAAATCAAAAGAGTAGAAAAATCTCCTTTAATTAAAGGGCTATTAAGAACAGACAAAATTAGCACAGCGTATATAATAAATAGAAAATTAAAATACTTCACATAATTGAATGGCTTTATACACAGACGTTTATTTTTTTTTTTATCAGTCAGGAGTTCTCGTGTTCAGTTACAGAAATCATAAAAGGTGTCACCGAAATCCAGCCAACTATGTGAGCATTGGCACGGAGCAGTCTTTTAACAACTCACATTAATGTACACAAGAGTGCATAGTCAGGAGGTAAAGACAGCCCCAACTAAAATGACTCAAAACAGACAGCAGCTCATTAATCTTGGATGAATCTGTCCAACGCACAACAGTTAACAAAAGATTTTGTGACAATTATTATGGTAATGTTAATGACTATAAGATGGAGCCTCATTAAGTCTCAGTTTAGACCACTTCAATGACAACAATGATGCTTTGCCATCCTGCCGCAGCTGACGATCCGGCCTCCTCAGTGAGCAGAGCACTGATTTTTATCCACCATCTTTAAGACAGCACATTTGGCACCGCAGCGCGGTGACTTGGAAGCTATGCTGGTGTGGCAAGCAGTGCTACTTTATAAAATATGCAAAAATCACCCAGAACCCCCTTGAAGGGTTAACAAGGCAAATCTTTGTACAGTTAATAATAATATTAGCCTTGTCAAAGCATACTTCTCTATCACATATTTCTTTACTGTGAATAAAGCTATACTCCAGCCCTCCCCGCTAATCCTAGGCAATGCTGAGCAGGCACATTCCTCCTGAATTGTTTAGAATAAATGTTTACTCCAAGGCCTAAGTGTTCTCAAAAACAGAGTGAGAAAATGGCATCTGGGTCACGTATATATTTTTACCAGAGATCATTAATGTGCGAGTCGGCTATGCATCCCCCTCCTTATTCAAAAGGAACTGAAGACTAAAGCAGACACGGTGTTATGCCAAGCTGGGGAGAATGCTACCACGTGGAAGGAGATATTAGTTTGCTCTCTGCAAGATCCATTCATCTATATGAAAACTGTCATTTCATGGGTTTATGTGATTTTCCACGTGTCACAGAGTTTAGCGTGGCCTTTTTAATCCTACCCCTGTATCTATGCATGCTTGCATGTGTGTATATGTGTACATTTTAGAAACACCCAGTCGTGAGACAAACTTTTGCTAATTGATTTGTACTGGTAAAAATTCCTCCCTGTTTAATAACTTTTTGACTACTTTGCATCACTGCAGTTGCGTCTGTCTTTACTGGCTGACTTCCCCCTCCCTCTTGTTTATCTTGCTGTGAGTTATTAAGGGACTGCTCCATGTGAAACAAGAGGAAATACCAGTACTTTTTCATCTCTCCATTTTAACTCTCTGTTCTGTTACACATTTTGGGAGACACGCATAAAGTAGAAGAGAGGTGACAGAGTAGAAAATGAAGAATGTGTTGCTATACTGTGCCTTATCTTAGTTAGTGAATGGCCATTTCCCCAGCCAGAATATTTATCTAAGAGTAAATAGTCTCTCAATATTGTAATTATCTGAACACAATATTATTTTAATGTACTTTTTCCAATATCCTTGTGAGGTAGCTATTTGTAGTTATTATAGATAATATATAATTATATTATCATCATCATCTTTATGATATAGATAACAGACTCAAAGAGGGAAAGGTCCATATCCTGTGTAAACTGAGGTCTTAGGGAGGATTTAGGCACCAAAGGCCAAAAAAATCCTTATTTTATCTCTTATGTTACCCTATGGACATAATACTACAGAAGTTTCCATTTTTACAAGCAAAGGTTTGTATCTCAGCAAACACAGTTGTGATTCAATATAGAGCGGGCTGAGAAATTGTTTTTCTGTCAAAAATGCCTATGAGTGATCAGGAATATCTAATGAGGTGTTCCTCCAGCTACAATGCACCAAGGCAGATCTGATCCAGTTTGTGTACTCACAGAATATCCTGTACGTGCCTACTATGTGCAAAACATACTGTTGGTTATTGCATTCATTAACACAAAGAATTGGCTGTAACAGGGTTCTTCTATTCAGGAATTTAATAGCTAGAATGTTTGCAGGGTCCCAGATTCAATTCTCATTTCTGCTGAGCAAGTTCAAACCCCACGTATACTACCTTCCAGCCTAAGTTGTAGGTTACTCAGTAGTGTATCTGCCTCTGCTCCTCCCCGTAAGAAAAGTCACAATTTTCAAAGAAGAACTTGAGAAATGGCAGGACTTATTACTCCATTGGTTAGGGAAGTCCCTTGGGACTTGGTGAAATGGATGCCAGATCGTTCCTCAAGATTAGTTTACTTGAAGGCTGTTTCATGTACATCATTGGATTTAATCCAGCAGGCCAAATCACCAATAATATTCCCAAACACTGGGTTTTGCTGGTTTCAGATTAATGAGAGTGTCTCACAGTTTTTAGCAGTTAAGGCCACTCTCCCATGCAAAGCTCCTACGCTCAACAGCATCACTTCATTGGCATGCAGCGAGGCTGCTGGACAGCCTGCAATGCACGTACACTAGATGTAGGGGGGAAATACCGTAGGAAGGGTGAGGGAGAGAGGTCACATGGCAAAACTGGGATGAAGAATAAGGAAGGATTCATTTAGGAATGAATGACAGAAAAAACTCACTGTATATTCAGCAAAGGACCTAGTGCGGCGTCCCTTGGGAAAGTGAGGGTATCACTTCATAATAGTCACGTCGCAGTGTTAAATGAGATCCTTCGGTGCATGGATAAGCTGAATTCTGCAATTTCTGTTTAATTGCTTGCCTTTGCAACTAAACAACATTTATTTTAATGGTACTTAAGCATAAACAAAGACAAAAGGAGTAAGAATGTAGATGCAGCATACCAATTTGGGTCCATTTCTCCTTGCACGTGCATTAGCCTAAGGCATTTGACCCTGTGCCTCACCTTCCCACAAATTTCAGACAGCATACTGGCTTTGTTTGTTCTTTTAAAGAGGGTTATGAAAAAGTGAAATAATAACTTTTGCACTAAAATTTAAAGTAATTAGCTTAGAAGACCACTGACAACATAAATATTAAATTCTGTAGCTAAGTGTTACGTAAACTACTACTAAACTAGAGAGCGTGAGAAATACTAAATAACATGACACAAGAGAAATCTTAAATAGGGCTAGATAGAAGAGGAAATTCTCATCAATTCACAATCACTGCCTCAAAACCAGTGACTCTAAGTTGTATAAGTACCTTTTCAACTACTTTCAAATAAGATCTTATCGTAGATGACTGGGTCACTATCATTCTCCAAAGCAAGAGAAAACTTGCTAGCTCATTTGAGAGCACATCTTTTCTCTTTGTGCGGCTGGATTTTTGGCATACAACAGCTCAGCCCTGTTTGGAGCCTTGTAAAAGTCACTTATCTGAGACTATCGGTAGCCAAACAGAGCACTGTGAACATTCCCGCTGGAGCTGCCAGCAAAATAACGGCTCCCCGAGGATTAACTTCTCAGCTCAAAAGAAAGCGAGCCTGTTTTACCGCAGCATAATGGCCTTCATCTGTAACCTAGATCTTGGCTGGTTTCTTTCAAATGCTTTTTCACTATGCTACCAGGAGAGGAAAAAATCCCGCGTAGTTTGCAGGGAGCTTCACCATAACAAACAAATGGTGCCAGTAGGAACCCACTGTCTCTCCCCTGAGCCCTTTCGGACAAAGCCTGAGAAAAAGGCAAGGGTCTCAAAAATCTCTCTTGGAGAGAGGTATGGGGAAGTACAGGGGGCAGGGGACAAGCACTGCTCCCTCGTAAGGAGACAGCTAGAAGACAAGCATCCCTCTGTGCTTTGCTTCCCTAAAGTGTGGATCTAAGGGACAGGAGGGGCTACTGTCGCTGCAGTTTCTGATCGCTCAGCCTTTGAGAGCAAGGGACCAGGCGCTACCGTGGTGCGTCACAACAGCCCAAAGTGCTGACCACTGCCTGCAAACCTCAGTGTCTCATCCTGACTCCTGCATCTAAAATAAAAGCAGGGAAGGTCACCTTAATAGTCTGACTACCAGCTTATTCTATGCCCAAGGGAACAAGGCATTTACGTCTCCCACAGGAGTTTAGACTTTTCTGTCTAAAA
>NW_010532508.1:68834-71466 GCF_000687285.1 Phaethon lepturus | reverse complement strand
CCTGCTGAAAATTTTTCAAGTAAGCTTCTAACATGAAGGATGACATAGAGCCTGAGTCTGCAAATGCTTGTGTTCAGAAATACTTTTCCTCCCATGAGACAGTCTGTCGGCTGATCACAAGTCACGGTGCTGGAGCAGGAAGGAATAAATCCCAGACCCCGTCCACACTGAAGGCCAGTCAGGGTAACTGTGGTACAACTGCATTGACTTCAAAAGGGGGCAGTGTTAAATTAGCACTGCGTCCTTAGAAAATGTTACCCCATTTATCTTGAGAGCTGTGGGCTCCCGAAGACTTAGACCACTTTCTTGTTCTTTGTGGGAGATTTATCAGATACGGAGTAGAAATCTAAAAGGTTATCTGGAACTCGCAAAGGTAGGTAAGTTGGAAAGGGGAAACTCAATTTAGACTTGAAGTGCCTCAGTTGAGAAACAGCATTCCTATATAGTCAACAGAGAGAAATAATCTATTAGAGCCCAGTTCCTCATTTGCTAATTCAAACTGTTTATTTGAGGTACCTGCATCTGTCCATTTACTCGACAGGGTGCCCAAACAGACAGCCCTGTTTTTGCAAACTCTAAATCCAAGAAACATCATAAAATACATCTCCTTACCTGCTCTGTGAGGAGCTCTCAGGTACGTGGTACATGAAGACATTTCCTCTGGAGGCAGCAGCCCAGTGACTGGCCATGTTTATGATAGGACACGTGATAAACTGGTCACTGATAAAAAGGAAGCAGGGAACAGACACAGTCACATAACAGGAAAAAGGAAAGAAGAAAACCTCACAACCAACAGACCTCCGTAGAGGTATCGATAGCCTTCTTTAAGTCTTCCAAAACAGCTCGTATCTCTGCCTTCAAGTCCACTGAGGGAAACCATGTTCACCCTCTGTGAGCCCAGTACAGCTTAGAAGTCACTAAAATTGCTGTTTTATGGAGTGTTGAACAACGGTAAAGATACCAAATATACCAGATCTGACAGATAAGGAGTATCCTGGCCAAAAACATAATCCCATTTTAGTCTAGTTTATGGAGGCTCATGCTTGTAATAGTATAAAGCTCCTTCTTCTGGCACCACTAGGTAGAGTTTCCAGAGCTGGAAGGAATAGGAGACCACTTTTGGAGATGTCCCGCAGGGCCTCTGGTAGGGATCATCAGTGTGGAGTATCTGCTGCAGTATGTTGAGGAGAGAAAGGTTAAACAAGAAGAGTGCAATGAAATAGTTAAATATCAGTTTATCACCAGGTATTGCAATGCAAAGGTATGAGTGAAGCAAATGTATCCAAACCTTCCTAGCTTCCATTGACCCAAGACGTGGGGCTGGAAGGTGGGGTGAGCAGTAGCTGGACGGAGCACAAGCAGTTGAAGAGAGGCAGGCAGAAAACAGGACACCGTACTGCAAATATCTCATTATGAATCCTCAAGGCAACATTATATATACACATATCACCACTTCTCATTCTACGTGTGCCTGAAGACTCAGCACACTCTTTGGGTGTTTATACATCCATAACTACATGAGCACACGCAAACGTATCCGCTGCGGAAGTGGGAGGTTTCAATTCTCAGTCTAACGAATCTGAAACAGTAGCTACTCCTTCAGACTTGGTAGGTAAAAAAAGAATGCGGGCACGAAAGAACAGTGTCAGAGCAGCATAAAAACATCTTGCTATATTTAACTGGTATGATTATGAAAGACACTGTCAGCAGAGTTTATTTTAAGCCCATCTGTGAGACCACAAGCTATGGGCTGACTGACCACAATACTCTGTGACAGTTATGGTTGACAACACCCATACGAAACGAAAACTACTGTTCTTCACATGCCTACCAGCATGAGGTTTTAGAGGAGCAGATGGAATTTGAAAACTAGGGAGTCTGTGGAGAGCATTAGCTCTCGAGAGATGCTTTGAGATACATTTCACCACTTAAAACTGATTCTCAGTTGGTGCTATGGGGGCGGGGGGAAGTCAGCTATTCTGGGGAAGTTAAAAAAAAAAATAGTAACCACAAAAATGAAATGGGGGTTTCTTACAGGTGTGGAATACTAGAGTTAAAAAAAAAAAAAAGGAAGAAAAAGAAAATGAAACTCATTTTATACCTGGGAAATATATCAGAGAACTGCAGCTAAAACAATTTTTAAAATGGAAATATTTTAAATCCACAAAATATGTGCAATGTATGTAGCTTATAACAACTGCTTATGCTGCTTTCTCACACTTTATAATCCTGTTAAAACTTTAGCAATTAATTATAACTTCCTGACATAGAACTTTTCTTGGGTTACACATCTATGCTGGTAGTAAGATTTTGTTAAAAAAAAACGCAACCAAAAAAAACAAAAAACCCACCCAACCAACCAAATACCAAAAACCAGAACCAAACCCCTCTTTTGTGCACCACGTATGTGATACTGATGTAGATGCCTGTCATTCTGCAACTGCTGTCTCCCCTCCCTTTCTGCTGTAGCTGGAGTAATTTCCAAAGTGTTTAAAGCAAAGGATTATCATCAGACGTCCTGGTTTCACCACTCATCCTTCTGCTTGCTCGTGGTGACTCTAAGCCATTCACTTCTTTCCTTAGCCAAGCCACTTGCCGCGTACCGCAAACAGGCAGGTAGTCCCTACGCCCG
>NW_010532508.1:67966-68803 GCF_000687285.1 Phaethon lepturus | reverse complement strand
CTTGCGTAGCGCACCCCTGCCGCAGCCCGCCGTGCGCCAGCCGTCGTAGCTGTGCAGGAGTCCGTGCTGAGCCCGGGGCTGAGCCTGCATGTCCGAATGCGACAGCCCTGTGTTATACCAGCTCTTTATGGAGCTATGGATGGGAAGAAGGGTTAAAATTTAAGTCCTTCAGTGTTTTGTTGTGGCTTAAAACCTTACTGATCTGACTAAAGAGTTATAGCCCCATGGGTAACGGTGGTGATGGAAAGAGACTGAAGACAAGTTCTGGGTTTAAGGCCCACGAACCACAGCACTTCCACATGTGCTGCATGCAGCGGCCCCAGCTGCCAGAGTGATGGGTGGCCTGTCCCTGGGACAGGCTATGAGGCAGGACAAATGCGGCATGGTGTGAGACTCGATAAATGGCACAAAGCTCAACCCACAGCCTTCTGGCTTGTTTACTCTGTGATCTCAATGCATCGACACACCTGGACCACCCAGAGATCTTCCCCAAACAGATTTGGTCACTGCTGTCTTGGATCAGATGTTTCCAAGTGAATCTTGGCTCCTATTCTTCTCCCGCTCCCTGAGGCCACTCTGGAGCAATGACCTGCAATTCTGATGGAGGACGAAGACCTTCTGAAAGGAAAATCTTGTCTCTGAGGTTTCATGGAGAGGCTCACGGTGTGACAGAAAGCTATAACACTGAGAGTGCAGATACCAGGAGCTTGTAGTTATGATGTCTCGGTTCAGAACAGAGGTGAAACAGCTTGGATAGGGACACTAGCACTCAAACCACCAACTTATAAAACGTATCACCTTAGAAATGTAAAGAGTTTTCATAACAAATCTGCTCGT
>NW_010532508.1:10142-67935 GCF_000687285.1 Phaethon lepturus | reverse complement strand
AAGAGTTTTGTGATTTGTTTTTTGAAAAACTGTTCCACTTAAACGTTCAGCCCCCGAGTATTCACAGAGGCAGAAAAAGGAGGTAAAGAGAATCCCCCTCACTTTGCCTCCTTTCAGAAAAACAGGACATCCTGCCACAGCTCAAGATCTGTAATTGGCTAAAGCAAGTTGGCTGCCCATGAGGGAGAGAGCAAAATTTACAGTTTTCTTTGCAGACAAAACCACCACATGACCCAAGCTAAAGGTAGCCACCAGTCTCTATGGCTTACCATAGGTGTCATGACTGCTGTGGAGACCTAGTTCAATAGAGCAATGAACTCTTCAAACTGTTATGCAGAACTGCTGGACCCTGATGCTATACCCATTAAGGGTTGAAGCTACGCACAGATACTAGGTGGTGTGAACATGGCCCACTGCTCATCATCCTCTTCCCAATGGTCCCTGCCTGCAATGTTTCAATGCAAAGTACGGGAGCATATATGCTGGAGGTAAGTTAAGTTGCTCATACATCTGCTAACATTTCATCACTATTTCCTGAAGAGGCTGGGAGGCACTGTGAGTCTACCACGTGTCCTGATGGATCAAACAAGGCAAGAGTCAGGTATCATGTGTTCTCCTTTCACCTCCGCAAGAAGACTTCATGCAGAAGCATCTTAATGCCTGATTCTGCTTTCTTTTACCATGGGAAACCATACACAAAGGGAGCAAAATGCGGATTGGGTGACATTATACAATCACTGTACACTGGCATAAATGATTACACACGGGTCAGGGAGGTACATGAAAAAGCTTAAGTGGATTCTTCTGCCATAGGTAAAATGGAGATTAGCAATGCACAGAATGGGGTTGAGGAGCCGCTTTTCTGAACATTCACAAATGCTTCACCGTTTTATACAGGATACTCAACTGTAGAAAGCCTGACATTGTGAAGAAATATATTTTGCAGGTTTCAAAATATAAAAAATAATGTAATTGCTGAAATCAAAGTTTTCAAACTTGACCACTCTCCAAGCCTGCAAAAACTAGAGGAAGTATCTAACTGTATAATCATGTGACTGTTTGTGCATAAAAGCCAGCCTATTAGTTCTACTGCCACAGGGATGAGAAGACTCAAGAAATAGTTGATGCAGAGTGTGTTAAACGAGCAAGACATCTTTGTCATGAAAGCATACACAAAGAAGCATTAGTAGTCTGAATCCAATATACAGATCAAGAAAGACAATTCAAACTGACAAAAGTCGGTTCAATTTCTGTTTACCAATGACATTGGAAACCTCATGGAAAATGAAATCATATTCCCCATTTTCTGTTCATTTGTGTAAGAATTTCTCAAGTTTTTCAGAATATAAATGCACACTTGAGATAAGCAAAACAAACCTTGCTTAACCCCAATTACACAGTTGTAATAGGATGAGTTTCTTACCGGGTGGCATTTTCCAAAGCCCTGGAAAAGGATGAATAATCATCAGTTGAATGTTCGAGGGAGTAATACCACGTAGCTGCATCTTCAATGAAGGAGTTGGAGTCTTCTCCTCCTAGAGAATTTTGCAGAGCCTGATAAAAGGCTGTTTTGCTGTTGGCTCTTCCTTGACTTTCTTCAAATTTCTGAGAACAAAATGCATACATGGAATTTACAAACAAAAGATAAGTGTTTAATGGAACAATACAGCCTCAGATCTCCCTCTGCTGGAACAAGTCCGCTCTGCTGTGATCTCTGATTCCTAGGGGAAGAAGTAGGGGACAGTCCTACTTTTGCTTTCCCAACACTGGTGACACCAGCCAGCTGTATTTGTTTCCTCATAACATACGGTAGGACTTAATTCCTAAGCTAGTAAGCCCAAATCATAGGTAAAATGCTGTGCAGATGTAGCTCTAATACTACAGAAGCCCATCTGGCTCCCACAGAAGTAGTCCACATGGATAGTTCTCCAGCGTGAGTGTGCCAAATGCTGTCTTTCTGATGAGCTCCCTGCAGGAAAACTAACAGGGAGAGAGGGAGATATTGCTCCTTTCCTTTGGAAAGTCCAGAAAGTGAACACACCATAGAGCCATTTCATGGCTTTATCACTCTGCCTCTTCTGGAAATATCTGCAAAGAAATGTGGCTGCCATAAGGCCTGTATTTAGGTCCCTTCTGGACTAATATCTGCCTTAGCCCTGGAAGAGAAATCCCCCTCCTCCAAATCCCAATGAAAGTAGCTGCCATGATTTTCAAACTTCATAACCCCTAGGGCCTTTCAGTGAGACCTACCTTGAAATGCCCTTTTCCTGAGATATGTGGTCTGAAACCTTTCCTGACATAAAGGCATCTTCACCGAGCAGAGTGCCCATGTCACTGCAGAATTACTAATAGCAGGGGGACCATCTTCAATGCCAAATTGCTTACCTGATCCTATTTTTACCCATGCTAAAGACTGCTGCAAGTTTTCACCACATCTTTCTTTGACGAAGTTCTTTATTTTATCAATTCAGACTTTTCACTTTTTTTTTTTTTTTAATAATTTATTTCAAGTTCAGAAGAGAGCTGAACCTTATTGTGGATCAAATCCTTCCAAAGAGGGCACTTTGCAGGTGCATGTTGGCTGAAACTTGGTATAAGAACTCCAGAGAGAAAGATCTAATAAACCACCCATATTATTTTGGGCAGTCAGTCTGATGCAAAATAGGCTGGTGTCTGCCCAGTCCAGTTACCATAAATGCTTTACTGAATATATTATTTTGATGGCCCGCAGCTGGTTTTCATCACGCAGCTAGGTCTTTCCACAACCCTATACAGAAAGTACAGAGGGAATAATTACTTTTCAACAGATTCACAGAAATGAAAGATGAAAATAAGTCCCTGTCTGCTGAGGCCGAGGCCTGTCCTTACTGATATAAGTGCCTTGTGCATTTTGATTAAGTGACTTTTCAAGGGATTTCAAAACACTACCAAATATCCTAAGGTCCAAAAAGAACTTGGCAATTTTCCTTTATTTGTAAGAAATTCCTCTTTTGCTAGATTTTGGCCCATGCAATGTTAAGAGAGTCATTTGGTGCCAGTTTTAGTAATGGAGCTGTACTTTGAAAAAGATCTGCACCTCACACACGACACGTCACTTCATGTGCACAAATGCCACACATGACACTGCATAGAACATTCACCTGCAAAATCATTCCGTTCAAATACAGCAAGGACATATATATTTTTCTGCAAGAAACAGAAATTATCACTGAAGACCTGACTGCAGATTCACTGAATTCAAAAGCAATCTTCCCATCGGCTTTGGCACAGATCCGTTCAGCTCCCTACCAGCCAGCAGAAGCATTGCTGCTGTCTGATTAGGAATCTCTCATTTGGTGACTGGAGCTGGTGGCTTTGGCTAGCAGATATGGATAAGAACAGATGCTTTTCTGTGTCAGTGCAGAGCCCAAGCTCTTACGTGTAAAGCAACCTTCATGCAACGCTTTCACTTTGTCGGGTTTTTTTTAGTGGATTTGTTACCTTATTCTACACTTGTCATGGATAACTTAAAACAAAGAAAAAGAAAGTGAAAAAAACTTTAGAGTATTGATTATGTACCCTAGAAACCGATCCTTCGCTGTTCTATCAACTACCAAGCATCAAATAAACATAGTTGAAACCACAAAGAAGGAGATGGATCATCATACAACACATGGTAAAGCTGAGGAGCTCCTTGCCACATGGTTTTGCAGATGCCAAAATTGGTGAAGATGAAGTTTCATGAACAAATTTTTGAATAAAAAAACAAAAAAAATCGGTTGATGGTTATTAATTACAGAAAGATCAGTTCAGGCTAGGAAGTCTCTGAGCTGCAAAGTGCTAGAGGTTTGGAGAGCATTTAGCAGAGGTATCAGATTTACTTATTCTTACAAACATATTCTTACAAACCTTACAAACCTATTGTTTGTACCCTATTCTTACAAACATACTCTTAGCCACAGCTGAAAACAGCATTCTGTGTTAAATGGGCCTTTGACCTGACTCAGTGCGGTCGGTCTTAGGTTTTAACTGCACCTATGGACTAGTTTCTGTGATCTTCAGAATGCCCCCAAAATTTTGGTGACCTTTCTCAGCAATCCTTGGTGACAGAGTGGGGTCATTGAGATGTGTTGAGTCAGGTAAAAGAGGACTCAACAGGCAGAGATGGATGAGAAACAGAACTGGCATTTGTAAGACATTTTGAGATTTTTTTCATCCCAAACAGCACTAAAATAGCACAATCTGAAACACGATGTCTCAAGGGTCTCTTTGGCTAAAACATAATAAAATTTAAACATCTGACTTTAACATGATAGCACAAAACAAAGCAATACATTCAACGTAAAACCCATGAAACATTAAAAAGACAAAGCATTTTAACTTTTTGAAATTAATTCAATTTGACCAGCTTTGCACGTCCAACAAATGTTTCCCGTTAGAAAATATAAGACCAAAGAACAATTTTCAAATAGCAGTAGATACAACAGCTGCTACCAGAATAATAGAAACAGCTGCACATTATGTAAAATAATTTATATTCTGCTAACCTTTAAAGAGGTATTAGCAACTGACCTCAGAGTTATAGTGGGGTTTTCAACTATTTTTAGAAAGTAAGTAAGAAAATAATTAAAAATAGCAGGTGCACCGCTTTCTACTGTTCTGGTGATGCAAAGTGGTCATAAAAATTGTTTAAATAATGAGTTGTATAATGCTTGCTGTTCTTGTTCCTGCAGCATAGCTTCTGGAGCATATGAATGAATCTGGTCCAGTGTTTTATTTAAAATGAAATTGTAGCAGTTAGTAGACCAAACATTTACATCTCCCAAGGGGCAAGATGTACTTTTCTGACAAACTGGAATAGTGGTAACACTAACAAAGTATGTACAGATCTTAGGTCTTAAATGGCTTTTGTTAAACGTTGTCACAAAAGATGGTGAAAGACTGGCCAGATATTCAGCAGAGTGTTTCAAGGATTCCAGCTAGTTACAAGGTGAAGCAAATATCAGAGCTGATATCAGCCCATTCTCCTCACTGATGACATTTATCAGGACACTGCTCCCCTGGTCATTACAATTGTTATACACATATCTGCCATCTGTTGCATGTTGCTGAATACCTTTATCAATAAAGAAATAAATATTCATACAGTGCAGGATGGAAGATTTGGTCTGCATAGATCCAGTTGCTTACATGGGGTAAATAAGCTATATTTCTATCTATCCACTCCCCTATGTCCTGGTTCTGGATTCTGCGGCCAACTAGATTTGCACTAAGGAGGGAAAGATAAAGAAAGAAAACACACAAAGTGCACAGGCTTCCAACTAAAAAGAGAGTTAACATTCCTTGCCGAGTGGAGATTATATAGTAGGCACAGAAGTATCGAGGAGATAAACAGTGCCATACTGACTTACATGCATATACAGCCAAACACAGCATGAGTGACTCAGTATATTTAATGCCAGTTGGAACCATTAGATCCTTCCACCTGAGCATCACATATAGCACAGGGATAAAATTTTGCCCAATTGGGAATTGAAATCAACATTTTTAGGTGTTTCTGCTCATCTGCCCTAATCTATGACTGCTCAAACTTAATATCCCTGAAGGTCTGCCATGGGAATTGCAGTTAACAGGTTCAGGCTTAACCGCTCCATATGGCACATAATAGTGCATTATGGCACCACTCGCCATTCCCTTAACAAACTCTGCTTTGTTTCTCACTTAGGTTCAACCATCTGATGGCTGCATTGCGGATGAGTACGAAGTGCTCCAGGAAGTGGTAAATCTGTCTCAGTTCACATGAATAAGCATTCAAGTGAATGCCGTAAAACGGTCGTTTCCATGGGCAAGACACTGAGCACGAATATTCAGCATACTCTCTGCTGCAAGCATCACTGAAAGACCTCAGCCTTTAATTGTCAACAAATCAAACATAAATGTTTTTCTAGCACACAAGTGGTGCCTTTTGTCTTACTATTTAATTTTTAATAGTAAAGGTCTTAACAGGCATAAGCACAGTGTTGCAGTGGGAGTACAGAGACAGCCAACACAACCAAATTCCAGTAAGCCCCCACAGAACAGCATGGTGCCCATCACCTTCAGGTCTGGTTGCAGTCTAGAGGTTTTACGTTCACTTCTAGGACTCGATTGCTAAGAGTTTATAAAACTTGCATGCAACGCCAGTCTAAGGTGATAAGATTTGCATCATGTCTCAAGCTTGCCTGCATCCAAATGGTTAGAAGTGTCTCCTCACCATTTACAGGATCAGTATTAATAGAGCAAGACCAGGATTAATAGAGCAAGCCCTTGGCTTAATTTGCCAGTACAGCTGTTCCCAGGAACAGGTGGAACAGATCAGGAGAGGTTAAATTTTTCTATCCCCCACTCTTTGTATCTGACTACGCTGAAATCAGTCATCCTAAAGGAGATGGAAATGAAGGACTTTGCAAATTCCATACACTTGCCACAGCATTTTAGTGCTATTTATCTACCCAAATACATGCATGGTTCTTCTCTCTACAGAGTTGGAGCACATGCACAGATGGATTTTCACCCCAGAGAGGTTTGGTCCCTTCTTTGTAGAACAGATTAAATAACTTGGTTGTAGTCAGAGGCAAACTAGGGACTATGCCTTGGTTCCCCAAGTTTAGTCCAGTGCTCTGCCTGCCAGCTAAGCCCTCCCACCTTCCCTAGTATTTCAGTAAAACCAGCTTTGGGTTTTCCCAGAAAGATGCAAGTCAGAACTACCTCAAGGGAACCCTTAAAATGAATAAAGTAGAAGAGTGGGATACAGCATGGGTTGTCTCAAATCCTTCTTCTAGGCCTATTATGGAGAGAGGACAGTTAGCACAGATCAAAGACCTCTTATGACATTATGACATAGGAAAGGGTGCCCAGACTTTTTGGTAAGAACCACGACCCGCACCAGTTTCTGCCACTGTAGCTAAATACATCTGTGGTCTACTCAGGACTTTGTCATCTGACTTTGACTGCAACCATGCATGGTCATGGCTATGATGTAGAAATGTTTTTGAGGACCTGCGAAATGCATGTTTTTAAGTAGTTCAGTGATGGAGGAAGCATTACAGTTTCCCAGAAATGAATACACTAACTGTGTGGACGAGGAAGAAATCAGGAAACTTTAACCTTGCAGTAAGTCTTTAAGAAAACAATCTGAAGACAGGAATACAGGCTGGTCAAAGCAGTCATATTCCCTCAAGCCCTATAAACCTGAAGACACAGAAAAATAGAAAGAGAGGAAAATGTGCATTAAAAAATCATCAGTTCTTACTCAGAACATGAAAACAGCTTAAGTCAAAAGGGAGAAAACCAAATATAAGCACCTACCATGAACAATATGAATTTTCTGGAACAGAGAGGGAGTCTGACTTACAGCAGTAGCACTAAGGTAGCTTCTATTACAATAGCTAGTAAAGAAGTTAACTATCCTTCTAAGTAAGGATAGTCAAACCCTTGACAAAGGAGATCAGAAGATCTCCAACAGTATGAGATTTTAAAACAGGTGTCTCAGGTTGGGGTAGATGTGACCATTTCTTAGGATCGAGTTGCTTTCTGAGCTCCCTTCCAATCTTATTTTCTGGACGCTTTTAAATAAAGAAGATATTCCAGATTTTCTTTTTGGAAAGGCAACATTTTACTGCTGTTCTCTCAGTTACAAGTATTTTTCCTTTTCATTTCAACCTCACAGTGCTGGCTTTTAGCACTTGTGGCTTTCATTAACACCACAATTTGTTGCATAATTTCTGATACATCATGGAATTCCATTTTGGTTTTGCAGACAACTGTCACATGTGGAAATAGCGGTAAAGGAAAGAACTTCACTTCCTAGTCTTCATCACGCGACTTGTAATGAGGTTACTGAGGTTTATTCCCCTTTCACTGGGTCTGGATCACTATCTGCAGGCCTCCAGCACCACAGTCCATTTCCTATGTCTGACTTCCTCCTTTAATTGATTCCAGAAGAGAAAGATACATGAAATAAGAGCAGGAAACTTCTGATGGAGACTAAACAAGCAATATGAACTTTGTTCAGGTGGGTCAAAAAGCCTTCTTTCAAAGGGATAATTTTGTCATTAATTCTGAAGTAAATTGGTCTATGTGTTGTTACTGGCTACCGGCAAATAGAAGCTGGGATTAACTTCTCACTGCCCCTAAGAGATGAAATCCATACAGTTACAAAAATATAGCAGCAGACCCACAGTTCACGTAAATAACCCTCAAAATAATCCCTTGCGTGTTAATTTCTCCTGTTGATTTCTTAGTATATGTGTGAGTGTGTTGGAGCATTTAATGCAATTTGGCAGTATTAAACAGGGAAGTGCTATTGTTCCCATCGTAGAGAAGGACAAATGAACTAGAAGAGGTTGATAATGTGTCTCAAGAACCAACAATGCCAGAAGGTTCAGAAAAAGATTCTGAAGGCAATTCTTTTTCATTTTACCCTGAAACCCCAGCCCACAGATCAGGCCAGTGCTATTCTTAGTCATAGTTTGTCCATATTCAGAATCATCTTTACAAGAAAATGCACTTACTAAAGGTAACAGAGAAAAAAAGATTGCAAAAACAAAAAAGTTGTCATGGAAAAGACTGACTTAGCTCTGCTGCACAGTGAAGAACCTCATAACTAAGTTATGAGCTTGCTTTCTTCTTTGTGATACACAACTGAGATTGCCATATAAATAGGATTTCAGAGACAGTAAAACATACTGCTGTATATTAATACATGCTAAACCATTACTGATCTTTTACCTTTTCATATCTCTCCCCGCCATGTTGATCAACAAATATAATACTGCCACTAATCAGCCTAAACAGGACTGGAGATGGACAATGCCTTTGCATATTTGCATGGAGTATAGTTCACACATTGTAGAAATCAAAAAGGATCTGTCCTAGCTGTGTATGATTACTATCATCACTCTAGTGATAATAATACCATCAGTTCCTTAACAATGAGTCTCTTCCATTCTTGTGGAAGTCCTCTTTTCTCAATACAATGAAATATTGGTCAGGCATTGGAACAGGCTGCCCAGGGAGGTGGTGGAGTCACCATCTCTGGAAGTGTTCAAGAAATGTGTGGATGTGGTGCTTCAGGACATGGTTTAGGGGACATGGTGGCGCTGGATTAATGGTTGGACTTGACGATCTTGAAGGTCCTTTCCAACCTAGTGATTCTGTGATTCTGTGATATTTGTTTCCAAATAATCATTAGCCTAATATGTTTTAAACTGTTGCAAAGGAACTACTAATGTTCCTCTTAACCTACTAGCAGAGCAACACTGAAAAAATGGTGAGCCCTTGCTGGGGAACAGAGATTTGGCATTTTCAGTCTAAATGCATCAAAGGAAGCATCTGAAGACACATCAGGGCAAGAGGGGAAAGAGGGTCAATCTACAACTCCATTGTTGGAGTTGTGAGCACAACAGTGTAAAGAAAGGGGAAAAAAAAAGAAAGAACAAGGCAGAACAAAGAAGTGTCCAGGCCTGCCTTGGCTTGTGTTGGGAACTGAGATGTTATAAATTAACAATTAAAAAAGGATAGGTCAAGCTGTTACCCAAGCCTCTACAGTGTCTGAGCAGAGATGAATATATAATGGTTCTAAACTAAAAAAGGGTAGATTTAGACTAGAGAGAAGGAAGAAATTTTTCACAATGAGGTTGGTGAAACCTCCTGGGTTGCCCAGGTTGCCCAGAGAGGTGGTAGGTGCCCCATCCCTGGAAACATTCCAGGTCAGGTTGGATGGGGCTCTGAGCAACCTGATCGAGTTGAAGATGTCCCTGCTCACTGCAGGGGGGATGGACTAGATGACCTTTGAAGGTCCCTTCCAACCCAAAGATTCTATGATTCTATGATTCCTACCTTAATTGCTTTAGCTCTGCTGATCAACCCATCTTGCTGAGCACTTCCAATGAGCAGATCTACTTTCCGAAGTTGAGGGCGCTGCAGGGCTTTAGCTAAAGGTTCCCGAAGGTAAATTCCATCCATCACTGGACCCCAGTACTGGAATGGGCCACTTATAGCTAGGAGCTAGGTTAGAAAAAAAGCAATAATAGTGCAATTAAATTAGCTTACCCATGTCATTTCCATTTTACTTATGTTTCAGAAAATTGAGCTGATAACCTTCAAGTGAACAAGTGATCACTTAATGGAAGTGCAAACTCACCATTGGCAAGAAGCAATGCTTTTGCTGACAGTCTCAGTAGGTGAAATGAGTTGAACAGGCCAACAGAATTGATGGTCTTACAGTCATAAAAATATTGTTTTAAACTAGGGATTCGCTCTATGCTGGTCCTGATTGGAAAATGTATTGGCAGTGGGTGTTTTAATCTGTGGGTAAAGGATCTATCTCTAGAATCATTTATACTGCAGCTTTCACAAGTCTCCCACTTACGAGACAGAGCACTAATATCCCTCCCCACTTCCTTTTCTGCAAAAATTCAGTTAGTAAAGCTACAGACACTTGATCCTTCTCTAGAGTAACACTTAGGGGCAGATGAAAGGGGACTGAAAAAAGGCAAAAACTGTATATAGATTAATTGTGGAAGACATGGTCAAAGTAGTATAAAAGGAAGTTAGTCTAAAGGAGAACCAAGCTGTGAGTATTCATAGTCAGAGCTGGATGTCATGGACATCAGCATCACTCTACCAAAGCTAGTCCAGTTCCTCTTTCACAAGGATTCAGTCCAATTTATTTTTTAAGCTTCCTCACAGCTTCATGTCAATGGCAACTTTTTGATTCCTTGCCAGTGGCATATATTTTACTATGGTGTACCTTAGTCTGTGCATCATTGAGGACATGAGCAGGCAACTGCCGGAGGCAGGCTACAATTTCCTCACTGGTGGATGAAGGACATCCCACATCTTCAGCCAGGACTGCTGCTTGGGTCTGTGCTCTCTTCTTAGTAATAATGGATGCTGGAGAAAAAGCTGAACCTCCCTGGAAAAGAAAGACAACATCAGTTAATACATGCTGTCAAAACACCTGGTCCCCTGGTGCAGGTAAAAAAGGTGAGAAGCAAAGTCTGCCCAGTTGCAGAATGTAGAACACTGGCAATTAAATCATAAGAAGTAAGTCCAAACGATCAAAACAAAGGAGACAAAGATAGGTTTGGCTGTTTCCAGCTCTGCAATGGTTATTTTGCAAGACTTCTGAAAAGTGTCTATGTTATGTCTATAACCAAGACACAAATCTTTCTGAAAACTTCGCTGGAAGGAGAAACGTTCAGACAGGAGCGGATACAAAGAAGGTGCTGTGAGGCACATCGGGGAATGGAAAGCCCATCTTAGAAGATTAGACTAAATAGAGTTTTACTTCCTGAGCTGTGATAAACAAGGACTGAGAGCAGGCATGATTTTCATAAATGAATCCATGAAGAAGAGCTATTTATACCCTAGGACAATGCTGGTACAAGGCCAAATGGACATCAACTATTCATATTGAGTGTAAATAAATTTAGGCTAAAAATGTTAAGATAGCTAACCCAAGGAGTAGTGAGAGTTTAGAAGAGCTATGAGCAGAGGTAGTAGGAACAAAAGGCTAAAACCAAGCTGCAGAAGATCAAACAGAGACAGAGCATATCAAAATCAGAGCACAGGCTACAGTCCAATCTCAATCCCAGATTCTTTGTTTCTTTCCCACAGCTGTGCCAGCATGGAAAAGCTCGTAACCAAGAAAAGATGGTACAACACTGTTGAGTAACCATGAAAACTACTTATTGAAAATGCAGATAAATTAGAATAAACCTGATAAGATCTGACCTAGAACAGAAAGGCTGGAATAGCTCTGACATGGTTCAAATGACTAATTTCCAAACTTTTACATCAGTTTACTATAAATAACTACTAAGATTAGCTTACATCTTCTAAAAACACCCAAACCTTAGATGCATGATATGAGACTCCGATCTATTCACCTGATTAACTTACTTCTTACTGAGTTTGCTCAAAACATAACTACAAGTCTGAAAAAGCATAAGCCCAGGAGCAAGTTAAAAAGAAACAGAAAACAAACAGCAAATCCTTAATTTGAAATTGTCTCAAACTGAAGAAGAGCCTGAAAAACTCTGTGCAGCCCTGGCCAGCACCCAGGACCTTTTTTATATTTCAAACAAGCAGACTCATTGACACTAATAGGATACCATTGCTCCCAACTGGAGAAATTGGTTTCCAAAAATAATTAGAAAGAGGTTATTGTTTGGATGTAGGGACAGTCTTTTTAGTTCACTGTATGTAGAATTGCCAGTGCTACTACCTTCGAGAGAGGTTTCTCTTCCTTTTTAAGGGATCTGGAAAAGAAGCATGGTTATTAGCTTAATGACTCAGATGCCGATGCTTGCAGATAAGCAAAGGAAAAAGCTAAGACTGTCAATCCTGGGGCACTAGAAGAGCCATCTCTGGTTTTAAGAGGGCAGAAGAACTAAAGAAGAAGAAATAAACACTGCTTGGTCTTATTCCTCACTTCCGCCCTCAATTTAGATGAGAACTCGAGTGAGCAATGGGCTTTCTCCTCAAGTGGGATTTGTGGTGGCCTATTTTGTGTTTGTAAGGCACGACATTTGCCAGCTGCTGATTAGGTGCACTGACTCAGCTGGTCATGAGAGAGAAAGAAAAATATCCTTGATGACAGTATCTCTGTGTGTGGGTGTGTCTCCCAGACACAGAATGAGAACGTTGCTTTTTTGCCTGGCCTGTGGAAGAGCATGTTCACCAGAATTAGGATGAGTGAGACTGGAAAAGTGATAACATGGCACGCACGCTTCCCTCAGAAGAGCTGCTTCCCTGCTTTTCATTTGGAGCAAGGAATTATGTGCCTCCTTGGTATAGCAGAGAAAGTAGATCTAGGATTGCACAATATTTATCCACTATTCTGGCAAATATGTTCTTCAACATCAGATCTGAATGTGCTCAGCATGTTTTATCAAGTATCCAGTACCTCTAAATGGCATTCATTTAAAACAAAACAAAAGAAAACCATAAGAAGTTAAAGGCCTTCAGTTTCCCAAATTCTGAAAGATTCACAAATTTTGAAAATGGCAGTTTCTATGGAAATTCTAAAGTTGCCTTATTAAAAGGCTAAGTTTGGTATGGAAAGAGAGTACTGAGATCAGATGACATACAGAAAAATTCTCTAGGACCAACCAAAACAACCTAGTATGGGCTTGATTTTGAACACATCTCCTCCCAGGGATTTTAAAAGCAATGTTCCCCTGTGTCTGAGACCTTTACAAACTGAAAGACTGTCCTTGGGTCAAGTACTGAGTCAAACAACAATTGCTAAAGGTTCTGGATAGAAGTGTCCCACAAGTCCTCTCTGCAGAGGGAGAGCTAAAAGCCTGGACAGGCAAATTTTCATGTCAAAGCACTGGATGTGTATGGGCTAGCGTTACGTATGGTCCAAGCTCAATGAGTAAAAGAAAACCCCAAAACTTCTGCGAATATCTTTGCAAGGTGAGGAGAGTTCTTATCTGGAGCCTTGCTCTAGCTGTGAATATTTTCTCTTTGCGTGAGTGGTTAGAACGGGTTTATATGCTCTCCTTTATTCTGTTTTTTAATTCTATTTTCCATGGTAATGCACTCTTCCTCATTTTGGTTTTTTTATAACATCCGCATTCAGGAAGCATGTCTTGCACTTGGGGTTTGAAATGATGTGGTATCCACTACCGTTATTCATGTTCAATTTTTATTGGGACTGGAAGCGGGTGATAGAGGAACTTGGGACATCATTCAAGCAGTAGTTGGAAGCAATATCGTTATGTTCCCTCCCCTGGCACATCTGAAATACATTCCAGGCTCTGGAAACAAGGCTTCTCTTACCGCAGCAGTTAGGCAAGCAAAACTGTACCAGTTCTCTGTTTTTCAAATTCACATCACAATTGAGGCTCATTGTTTCCTCATCCTCACCAAAAAAACTCAGGAACAAGTAAGTGAGAGCAGAAGCTGGAGACTGCCCAGAATTAAATTTCTTCCTTTTTGAGCCTGCAGTTTTCACATTAAAAAGAAATCATCCCTAAACACTGTAGCCACATTAGAGGCAGGCTCAGGACACAGGGGATAACATTTCCCTATAAAACTATAATTTATTTGTGTGATTAGTCCCAGCAACCAGTAATGGAGTTGTGTACTTTAAAAAATAGGACTATTTAGGCAGAAGCAGAAATAGCGGAGGGACTGTTCATTTCCATTACATGACACCCATATTACCATCAACATGACAGAATCATGAATCAGGAAACCAGAAATCATGAGATCAGCTCAAAAATAACAAACACCCTGTTCTTTTTGTTAGTCCTCTGTTTTTTAATTCTCCAGGAATTCTCCCATACCTATAACCATAAGAGCTAAAATATTCACTTCTAAAACTAACAATTGAGATCTTCAGATAATCCTGCAGAGTAGTTTTTTGAAAGCAAACCTCTAAAAAATATGAGATACTCCAAAAAATTGTGGATGTTAGCCATCTTGCCATCACAGGGTATTTCCTATCTCAGCGTCATTTAGATAGGCTTGACAGGGAACTGAAGCCACACGTAGTTCTTGTTACAGATGTCGTTACGGATTGATCCGCCATCATCTGAGGAAGTTCTGATGACATTTTTGACAAGGACCCAGATGAAAGCATTCAGTACTGAATTGCTGAGAAGAAGTGGTTGCAGCTGTGTTGCACAATCCACAACAGCACTGACCTCCTAAATTCATAGGAAGAGTGGGAAAATTACAATGTTGGCCAACAGCACTTACTGTAACAAGTGATGGCATTGAAAACGGAAAGCAAAGATTTCAATCCTATTTAGTTCAGGGACCAGCAGCTTTGCAAGAATTTCATTTCTCTTTTCAAAATTAGAGGTTAAGCTAGACAGTACAAATTCAGATACTCGGAAATGTTGCAGCTCACAATGGTGAGAAGCTGATGAATGCAAACCCGTATTACATGAAGAGGAATTCTTGCTTTGACGGCAGGTTGTGATCAGCGGAGTTGAGGCTGGTACCTCTTGCAAACTTCTTCCTTGGGACATCATAGTTCACAGATTTGCACTAGTCCACCCCAATTCTCCCTCCACTTGTTGGGCACATATAACTATTCTCATCTAGCCAAATGCTAGCTTTCTGCTTCAGATGTCTCACAGTTCAGGAGCCTTTAGTTAAATAGCACCCCTTGCTGCTATTCTGATGAGATAATAAAAAAGACTATATGGACTATTATTGAAAGCCATACCTCTGTCTCCAAACATAGCTGGAAAAGGCAATTGCTGTATAAGCTGCAGTGCTGAATGTCTTTTAATTCCTCATTTACTCTGGAAACTCATTTCTGCAAAGTTTTTCAAAACTGATTCACAATAGATCTAATGATTAGAAACATCGCTGCAAATATTTTTTATCACCCAAGCTCTGTAAACTCAAAACCTTCTTCCTCTCCTCATATCATGACCTTTTCTTTTTCCAGCCTGACTTGAAACTGAAAACCCCTCTTGAGCCACGCTCGTCTCTTCAACATAAGCACTCCCTTCAAATTAATGCAGTTTCTCTGATGGCTCCAAGGCTGCAGACTCCTTAGGAAGCAAGCTTTCTGTCTGCCCAGGAGCATGCTATAGAAAATGCAAACAGCAATAACAGTAACACCACCCAAAAAGCAAGATCAAAAAATATGTAATGAAAACAGTCAAATCAATGAAATGTCCTGATCATTCTGCTTTCCCAAAAGAGGCAGCAATACAGCAATATTTTGTTAAAGATAGGCACTCTCCAGGCTCAGATGCGTACAGTTCACAGCCAGAAGTATCTGTCAGACCATCTGGTTTGACCTCCGGGATAGCCAAGGCTCTTCGATGTCCTGCCTGCTGAGCTCAAGAGCTTTCTATCACTTAAAACATGGCTTGTGTTTGACTAAAGACTGATCTTGCATAAGACACCTAAGCTGGGCTCAGAGACACTGAGAAATGGACACCGAAATCTTCTCTGCAGTTCATGCCTGAAGATACTCACTCCACTGACAGAAAACCGCACCTTATTTCTGTTTGAGGATGTCTTCAGTTTCAGTTAAAGCCAGATTAAAGACACTGTTTATATCCTGTTTTTTCTCCCTGCAAAAATAAGCAAACTGCAACTAAGTGACCACTAACTCTTCTTTCCACTTATCTTAACAGATTGTTCTCTAAAAGACTGGATTTAAAGTGTTTTCTGTTGTTGTTCTCAATTTGGGGCCTTTTGTTTCTTTCTTGCAGGGTTGTATTTCAGTGCCCTGTGTTTCTTGTCCTTAGACATCTAGTTCTGCATAGTGGCAAGGGCTTACAACACACCAAGGTTGCAGGGCTCTATGTGAAGATGTCATTTTTCCAGACTTTCAGACAAAGTCTATCTTCAAGAACCTGGAGGAATAGAAATCTTTGGGACAACTCAGGGAGTCTGTATCACAGCTAAGGAACTCTGTGGCAGACACTAGCACACAGGGAATCGGCAGGTCAGTCCTGCAATGGAAAGGCAGACTGAGAGAGAAACATTTTTTCCCTCCATAACCATCTACTAGAACTGTGATTTCCAGATAAAAATGGGGGAAAGGGGAGGGTCCTCTCTCTTCTGTCAAATAAGGTTTTGACGAAGGAAGATTCCTTTTTTATGCATGACTCTTCACAAATCCCTCTTTGCTGTAAGCAGAGGCAGTCCTGCAAGTGCAACGTTCCTCGCTCAAGTGACTCACTGAGTGCCTGTGTCAGGTTAGTGACTTGAATAACAGGATATGAATACTTTTAAGATGATATATAAAGCCCTACTTAATTGATATAAAACCTTTCCTCCATTTAGAGGTAAACATTACCTTATCAATCACCTTATCATTAGAACAAGTTATTAGCTGAATATACTGAAAGGGTAAACTGGCTCTCATCATTGCGTGAGGGTAAATAGCCAGCAGACACAGGCAGAAATTACACGGAAATGGAGAATTTTATTTACCTCCCTCCACTGCGAACTCATCTGTTCCTCTACAAGCATGGTACAAACCATGGCTGAGATTTATTTTGTTTCCAATGGAGCATGCTCTATAAAGCAGGTCCAACCTCTTCCTTAGTGTGACTGAGACATGTCGCATTCGTGAGTGCATCTTGGGACGTAACATGACTTTTTGCAAAGGCACAAAGACCATCAGAGCCAGCCTAAGGCAGATATTGGTGAGAAGGGTCAGGAAAAGGCAGAGCTCTGTCCCTGCCTGTTCCCACATGTGGCGCACACATCCCCCAACCCGTGAACTTCTAGTAATTCCAGAAACATTGTACATCCATTTTGGTGAATGCCATTAAGGAACACACATGCCACATCCCTGTGCTTTGAAAAAAGCAGTAAGGTCCTAAACAATCAAAATATAACTGGTGGGGATAATCACGGGGCATTATGGTAAAACCAACTCCCCAGAGCACTGGATATGACACTGTCATGGCTCTGTGTTGCAGACTGATTTGCTCCCTAAAGCTTTCCTGTCCCTTCAAGGTGAGGACTGCTAGCACAGTCCATCAAAAAGAAAGGAAATTGTCCTGTAATTACCATATCCCCAAATTTTGGCACAGCTTTGGGAATTTGATCACTGCCTCCTGGTTCCAATAATGCTTACACAACAGCTCCCACACTTGTCAACTTTTAGTTTTCATCATCAAACAGATTGGCATTAAAATGAGCACCTACTCGGATCTACTCTGGTGTGAAGTAGGAACTTTACTTTGGTTTGCTGGGTTTCCTGGTGGATTTTTTGTTTGTTTGTTGGGGGTTTTTTTGTTTGTTTGTTTGGGTTTTTTTAATTTTACTATACAAAATTAGGTATATGACCTTTTCAGATCATATCTTGATCATAAAAGCAAAGGGTAAACCTTCATAAAACCCTTTGACCTCTTACCCATATCTGCAGCAGTATATTCTTGAGCGATTTCAGTCAGGTTATTTAACGGGTTAGTATCTAATTTTCCCCATCTCAGACATAGAGATGAGAGGTCCTGGGGCTCCTGCTTCTGCACTTTGTACAAATGATGTGAAAACATGCTTCATAGACAGGCTTTCACTCCATATTCCTTCATGGCTGATATTGAGCTTCAATTATTTGGAGAGAGAGATGTTTTGGAATGCAGAGTAAAGAATAAAGCAAACCTTACATTCCCATTCAGGCTCAGTAAGAATGGAAAACAAAGTTTTGTGCCTCTTCCTGTCTGTCTGAAAAAACTAACAAAACTACATAAAACAAAACAGTTGGGGACCGAACATTACTGGATAAATGAATTGGGAAGAAGAAAAAAAAAAAAAAGGAGAACGATAAACCCTTTCTAAGTAGTGTAAAACAGGCTATTTTGCTCATTTTTTATATCTATCTGCTCAAACCAGCCCTGATGCAGTGTGTTGAAAACCTCCCTGTTTTCCTCAGCCCATAGACAAAAAGTGTGTTGAGTAGTGACTTGCAACAGGAACCTCATCTGTTGCAAACACTTTGAGCCTTCCTTATTTCTCAGAGAGGAAGTATGTGGCCTGTTTGGCAAATGCTGCTCTACATGACAGCGTGAACTTCACAACACACTCATTCGACCGGCTGCTCCTCGACTTGATCAGCTAAACCTTGCTGGCAGCACGAGAGCAGTATTATGACTACGGCTTTTTTCAGACATACTGCGACCTGGAGTATCATGCCTAGCATTTAAAGGTAATCATTGCTCTGGTACGTTTTAGATTATCTGTATACGGGACCAAATGTTTCAATTTTTTTTTATATAAAAGGGAGTTCTATTTCATTAACAATGACAGTATTCAGACCATGGATTTCAAGTACCACCAAAGGTAGAAATAGAAAAGCCTGCCTTGATCCTTTTCATAATGAGTGGTACTAAAGATAGTAGGGACGGGGAGCATTTCTGCTGAAAGCTCACAGTAAGATAGATGCACAGGACCTTATGCTGAAGCAAACTGCAGTTCATTATAACCCAAAATATGAGAAATGTCACAGACAGATTAGTGGGCTTTTTATTCAAAGCGTTAGAAGTTTGCATAATGTGGTGTTTCTATGCCGTTTCATAGTTGCATGTTTCTGTGAATTACCTTGATTACAACATTACCTTGTTCTTCTTAAGCACAAAGGTACAAGTGCCTAAAAGCTGAAAGGATGCTCAGATTAATGACAAATTAAGGGAAATTCACCCAAAAATATACAGCTTCTGAAATCTAAGCCGGTTTTTTTTCCACATGAAAAATAACAGGCTGCTGGTGATTTCATTTTCAAGCCAAATGGGATTCAGACATTACCTGTGAATCTTGCTGAGAATTAAATTCTAAGGCCTTGGTGGTATAGATGTGAATATCCGGCAACAAAAATAAAATAGGGTATAGCATCTCAGGAATGATGAATGTCCTAATTTTCCTAGCCTGCAGTATCCCTTGCAGAGAGGCTTTACTCAGGTGCTTATCTTGCTTTTTCATTTCTCTTCTCATTTTAATTTCTTTACATTTACTAGTTCTCAATCATTTAAAATATAACTTTGAAAAAGTTCTTACAAAGCAACGGACTTTCCTATGCGCCGTGCTATTTAGCTGCTCCAGAAGCACGTTTTCTCAGAGAACAGACTCTGCGAGGGGAAATTATTGCTCCACGTGCTGCACACAGGAGCGGAAGTGTAAATTGTACCACAGGTTGTTGGGTCAGTGAGATTCCAATATTGACAGGTGAAGAGTTCGTATCTGCCGAGAGCTCTGCCATTGATAAACAGGACACAAAGGAGGGCTGGGGCTGTAGATGTTTCCTCACCTTCCTTTTGGCAGCAAAAATAAAGCAGTAAAGATCACTAAAGCCCACTAGCTGCGTGTTTGCAAACAGCTATGGCTGCAGCGACCGGCTTTTGTTAAAGACCATATGCGCAGGTGGAAAGGGGAGGAAGGACCAAAGCTTGGAAGCCTGCAAATGTGATCTGAACGCTTAAAATCAGGTTTCCACACAAGCCTGAGGAGGTGGCCTGCGAGGGGGAAGCCGCCCTTACACCTGCGGGTCGTTTGGTTTGCAGCCCAGCAGCACAGCGGCTCCTCCGAGCTGAGCGGCAGCCGCGCTTCTCCATGCAGGGCTTTGGGCTGGCAAGAGCTGAGCGTAGAGTCTATCATCTCTCCTTAATCCTTCCCAAATCACCCTCAGTGAATGACTTTCTTTGGATCTGGCATAATTATCTGCTTCTGTGACAGAGAGATGCCGCCTTTGCTTGTATCCCAAACTCTGTCACCAAGTTTACGTGAGATGCCGTGCCTGGAAAAGAATATCATCTATAAAACCGTTATTGTTCCGCTATTGACTTAAACGATAAAAAAATTGGCTCAGCCACAAGATACTCTACAGTTTCCTTTAAGTCTATATTTGCAGAGCATCTCAAAATTTCAGAAAACCACCGTACAGTTTATCATACAGCAATACAATGGATTTGTGTTGACTGCCAATACTTGATGCAAGCACAAGCTACTTAAGATATTAAGTTCTATCACGGACTTGAGATTCACGTGCACGTTTTAGAAATACTTAGAATACAGTGATACACCATTGCCAGCAAGCAAATAGAAATAAACTTCTGTCCCTCCCCATCCTAATTCAAATTGTGTCTGGAACACAAGTCTTATGAGGAGCGGCTGAGGGAACTGGGGTTGTTTAGTCTGGAGAAGAGGAGGCTGAGAGGAGACCTTATCGCTCTCTACAACTACCTGAAAGGGGGTAAATACTTAGAATACAGTGATACACCATTGCCAGCAAGCAAATAGAAATAAACTTCTGTCCCTCCCCATCCTAATTCAAACAAAAATTCCAATTTATTCCATTTCCATCCCATTTTCAAATGTCTGAGAGTTGAGCCATACCTGAGAGCATTCACTCCATCAACTTTGACGGGACTACAGGCACCTTTGCTCTGACCAAACGCATAACGACAAGTGGCCTTAGTGGTAAAACCTAGTGTGATAGCTGCCATTTTCCTTTTAATCACTTTGGATAAGGGAATCAGCAGCAATGGCCACAGCTTTCCATTTGCTTATTTTTATTGAACACTTAGAATCACAGAATCATTAAGGTTGGAAAGGACCTCTAAGATCATCAAGTCCAACTGTCAACCCAACACCACCATGCCCACTAAGCCATGTCCTGAAGCCACATCTACATGTTTTTTGAACACCTCCAGTGACGGTGACTCCACCACTTCCCTGAGCAGCCTTTTCCAATGTTGTGACCACTCTTTCAGTAACAAAATTTTTCCTAATATCCAATCTGAACGTCCCCTGGTGCAACTTGACACCATTTCCTCTCGTCCTCTCATCTCTAGACTTCTGCCATGAGTCTAGAGAACATCTTGAACTCTCTGTTCCTTTAAGATTTTATGCTGCCACCAATGGTAATTAGTGATGGTAAAACTTAGCATGGAAAATGTAATGAGACACAGTAAACCATCACACTAGTGACATCAAAGTCCAAAATGACATTGCTCTTCACTGTTACCGTAAGTACTTTATAACATTTGTATTTTCCGTAAGTCATATTCTTCCACCTCTAAAGTAGCAGCACTGAGCTGCACGCTTTGTCCTGTTGACTTCAGAGGTCCTTTGAGAAGAATGATGATTTGTATGGCAGAATTGAGCCAGGCCAGTTTTAGATGCGCTCTGCAAAAATACGAAGTAGGCACATGCCTGTTGTCTGGTATTTAACCAATCTGGACTAGACAGCAAGTGGTTTAATTACAAACTGCATATAGGCAAGCCTTCAAAAACACTTCCAGTATTCTTAAAGCAATATTTAGAGTTCAGACCCCTAAATACCATCTAGGAAAATGAAGATGCCTTGCTCAAATGTGCCGTGCTTTTAGAAAGTTTGTAAGTGTGAGGTAAAATTTTCAGAAGTCTTTCCATCACGTACAAATGCTACGTATCACTTTCCAAAGTGACTCAGGCACACCTGAAAATTGTACCCACTATATCTTATGAGTAGGAAAAAAGCCCTTGAAAGCACTCTGTCACAAGACTGATTGCTAGCAGGGTGACTTGCTCTCCTGGCCCTCAAATACCAAGACCCAGAATAAAGGGGTACATAGAGGTAGGACTCCATTATTTTTATTTTCGCATGTTTTTGTGACACAAAATTCAAGTACTATTGTCATCTAGATAACAGTCACGTGTTGTGATGGGCATAAGATACTTATGCTACCATGCTTGGCACCTATCTGGAATTGCACAAATTTTGGTAATTTCAGCTTACTTACTATACACTTCGACAGATACGAACTGCCCTTTTCAAGTACTGCAAAAATGCGGCTGCTACAGCACAGAGCACAGCAGAGGTTATCTGTCCAGGTATTCACCTCACTTCCTTGGCTGAGTTTTTCGGTCCTGTTGAGGTCTCTGTTGCCATGCCCAGGAAATTTTGCTGGCTAATTTGAAGATGAGCAGGAACACGTATATAGCCAAAGTACAGGCTGCACTATTCCTCGCACTATTCCTCACCCTCTTCCTCTTATTCGTGATGGGATACAATTGAGAAAAATATTGAAAAAATTAAAATTGTGTCTTTCAAAAAAAACCTTCATAGTTAGTTCAGGAAATTAAAACCTTGCAAGTAGACAGTGCCTGCCAAAATGAATTCTGATTTTAGTTTTAGAAACTTAGGTGTGTTTAAATGGAGAATAATTTTGTGTTTGCTATCAATTCAAATTTGCCAGCAAATATGGATATTTATTCAAATATGGATAACCAAATAGTTTATTTAAATTTAAGGCTACTTTTAGACTTCTTATATCAGGCAATGAAACCAGGCAATGAAATAGTTGTTTGTTCTTGTGAAAGCAGATTTCAGACACTTGGCAGAAAGAGACTGGCACAGCTGCATCCTACAGATGTGCCACAAGCTGGTTCCTGAGTGCAGGCAGTGAAAGGGTAATGTGTCATTTGGCTGCTGAAATATAGAGACTTCTAGCAAAGAGCTTTTGGGAACAAGCACTGAGAAGCTTGAAAACAAGATGAGGTGGAGTCAAACTGCATTACCGTCTGTTTTAGCACTAAGTCTACTTGCATTTGATAAGAGACAAATTCTTTTTCTTCTGAACTGCATTTTATTCTGGAGAGTGTCTCCATAAACTCGCTGTAACGTATCAAAAATTTATGGTATTAAGCAATATATTCAATTCTGGCAATCTTTTTCCAAAAGACAATTAGTAAGAAAGTCTCACTGATTTCAGCAGTACTGCTGCTCAGGTTGACACCTCTCCAGCTAACACCGTCAGGTTCTAGCCTGTTGTAAGTAAGTCAAGAGCAGCATACCAAAGGCAGCCGTCACCTTTGAAATATTTAAGCTAGAAAAGACTGAAAGATGCAGATTGCACCTGAGTTTAGCAAATACCCACATGACGCCGCTAGAAGTTGCGTTATCATTTTTACTGGGCAACTGACAGATATATATTTTTTAAAAATAATTGGCAATCAGCTCACGGTGTTGAGTTATTTTGCTTTAACGTACAATTTCAAACAGATACAGCTTATTCTCCTCTGCCTCTGAAAATATACCATAGCATGAGACACCTTCCACATCCAAAAGGTTTTTCTCTCTGTTCTCTGTCAGGGAGAATTAGGATGGGTGCAGTAAAGCCACAAGAAGGAACTCTCCCTCTCACAATATTTAGTTCCATGATTGCCTGATACTGTTTCTTGTACATCCACCAAGACTTTTAAGACAAGTGTCTGAAGAATTTGCACCACTGGCTTTATGCAAGAGTGTTTTGACATCACAAACATTTTGAGGCAAGGTGTTACTTAAAAAAAAAAAAAGAAAGAAAGAAAAAAAGAGGAAAAACAACATTGCCCACATTCGCTGAGGGCACAACTGCATCAGAAAAAAACCACTGAATAACATTCTTAGTATTTGGCAATAAAGCGACATAATATACACACAGCGCTGAAAACCTGATACGACAATCTAATTAATTTCTTTGTAGCTTCAGAACTCCACATGCTGAAAAGAACGTTTTGTATATGAAATGACTGTACGGGCATGGCTTTGCTGTGACTTCCTATTGTGCTGAGGTACTGGTAATGGAAACTTTTACTACATTGTGTTCTTCTGAGCAACTTCCCTAGCTGTGGTTTTCTGCTATTCCCCTGATAAAAGCACCAAAGTGGTGAGAGTTTAGCAAGTATGTAAAACTCTCACATGAATTTAACACAAGACTTCTCAAAAGCAAAACTCTATAAGAGTGGAGACACCCAAACTAGGTCATTTCTCATCTGTTGGCACAGCAGGTGTTATTCTGATGCTTAATTTCAATGTCTCCTTTGATTTAGTTCTGAAGAGCTTTGACAGAATTAGAAAGTGCAATGGGAAATACTGTGAAAACGCCAAGAGCCTCTGAAGAAACAAACGTGCCGAGCCAAATGGGTAAGCACTCATTTAGTTTCTTTCAAGAGAAAAAAAGATGTTCAAACTATATGGTACATTCATCCATGTGTCTTCCTTCATCCTCCTGATGCAGTAAAAGCAGGCAAGTGTGTGACTGCTGTGGGAGAAGGAGGGCATCCTGTAGACAGTGCTTATTTTTAGGGACATTCTAGCTCATTTTCCAATAAGTACTTTAATTAAAAAACCCAAAAGTTAAAGCTATTATTTGCTGGTGCTCCTTGAAAGAAGTTCCTTCCAATTCAGAAAGCACTGAAGCACTACTTCAGATATGAGAAATACTGTATTTTGACATACTTGCATGTGATGTTTTATACAAATTTGGTTTTGCTTCATTTAAGGTTAAAAACCTTGATGATGTTATGCTTGCACTGAACCTGAAGTCCACTTACTTAGTTGCATTAAATGTAGCACGCGGAAAACCTTCCACGTCACCAGGTTTATCAATAAAGTTTATACAGAAATACACATTTCACAGGCCAAGCTGCCAAAGGGGCATCTCACACATCTGCCCTATGCATCTGCGCGTGAAAAAATCAGGTTGCCAAGCCCCCACGTAGGCTGGTAGAGGTCATGCATCTGTGGGGGGAAAGGAGGGATTCAGTGACCTGCTACTCCCAAACTGCAAGTGAGTAGGTGGAGAGTCAGCACAGCCTCAGCTCTCATGCCACAACATGACAGACAGCTGGTACAAAGGTGCGGAAGAGAAAATAATTTTGTTTTAATCTTTGTTTTTTATTGTTGGGGGAAGGCATTAATCAAAATTTCTGGATTTTCCATGAAAGATGGTCCAATGTGCTGCTCAGTACTATAAGGACGGGGAATCAGCCTGGTTTCATTAGTGCTGGAAGGAAACCCAGCCCTGCCTTTAGCATGGCCAAGAACTAGCTGATAGGGGCAGCCCTCGTAGCCCTAGGTCCTGATAAAGCAGATACTGCATACCGTTAAGGCTACTCAGAGGCCCATAACATGAACTGACAGTTTGGGGGGTTTTGTGCCTTTTGTTGATAATTCCCAGCAACCGCTGTTATGAATACCATAACCATCAAAACAGAGACATGCTCACACCCAGAGCAAGACCTTGTTGATGAGCAGGGGAGCGAGGGCTTGCTGCCGTGGCTGTGGCCAGGTTTGTATTGTTCCTGCACATGCTAAAAGTCAGGATTCAGCAGGGCTAAAGCCAACCACATCCCTCCCAGTGACATAAATAGAATATAGCCCTAAAAGATAACTCAGCAAACTTAGAGCGCACAGCGAGTGCAGGGGAAATTACCCACTTAGGAATTCCAGGCTTGATCTACTTGCACTCTCCTACACGTCTAGCACATCTAGAAAGGTGCTCTCTCAGACCCTGTCTGACCTTCTGCTGTCACCTGGGGGGGGGGGTTATGGTTCCCCGGGCGCCTGGAAACATTCCAGGTCAGGTTGGACGGGGCTCTGAGCAACCCGATCTAATTGAAGATGTTCCTGCTCACTCCAGGCGAGTTGGATTAGATGACCTTTAAAGGTGTCTTCCAACCCAAACTATTCTATGATTCTGTGATCTAACAGCCTGCATAGCTCTTTGGATCTAACTCTTAGTCTAGATCAGACCAACATCTTTCATAATGGCTTAGATGTTGCTAATTAAAGTTGGGAATACAAGCATCAGTACTGTCATCCAAATCCAATGGAAACAGACTTTTGAAAAGGAACTTGGTACTAAAAGCATATATTGGGATTAGTCTGGTGAGTTTGTATATGTCTGTTTTCCTGAGCAGATCAAACTCCAAATCACATCACCAAGCACAGAACATTTCCCCCAGGCCAGGAACAGCCACCTTAAAGTGAGGTGAAGGATCCAATCCACAAACTTACAACAGTCCAAATAGTTATTAGAAAAAGCAGGTTTTACACCGGTTCATTTCAGTGAGACTGAATAAAATGAAGGCCTGAAACAGAAGGGAAAGAACGGAAGGAAAGAACATCCAAGAAGAAGGGAGAAGAAAACAGATAATTGGAGTCTCCAGACTTGATCTGCAGCGTGAATGTGTTCATCAGACCGCCATAAGCCCCTCGTGCTGCCCAAGACCTGCACTGAAAGCAAAACCTTGTGCTTTCCTCACCTCCAGAGCATCAGTCTTGGTCCTGAGAAAGGGAACACTGCATAAACTGCATTTCCCAAGGAAGCATTTTGACTCCAAATATGACTGCACTCCATTTGTGTGGGCATCCCTGACACATCCTAGGTGCTGATAACAGAGTAGCTACAGGAGCAAGGGGTCATCAGGTGTTGTGAGCCCACCCCCTTCTTTTTCATCCCCCAGGACCCTGAATCAAGGGTTAATCCTTACTGAGCTGCACCTGCATAACTCTCAGTTCCCAAGCTGGCTGGTTTAGATCTAATTTGGGTACGCCAGTGTGACTCTGCAGCCACACCTTACGGCTGCTGCACGGCCAGCCTCCTGCACACACACGAGTGCCCTCCTTTACCCTCTTGGGTACACGCCATGCCACAAATCATAGTATTTCTGCTGGACAGTAAAGCTGGGATGATGCAGGGTGCTGAGCTCTGAGCAGCTCACTCCCACTCCAGACAGGGACCACACTGCTACAGAGCAGTAGGCAGTAGCCTAGGCTCTCCCTTCTCTCTAATAGTGTTTCGTGGTCCATTCACAATGAATAATTTGAAGCATGCAACATTCAGTCTCATAGTTTGCAAGACATCCAGGGATGCAGGCATCTAAAACTAGCATGTATTTAATATTCATTTCCTACTCCTAAAAAAAGCCCCACCAGAATTAACAATTGATTCAGTGGAAATGACTCTGCTCCGATCTTCCCACTCTTAACTTCTGAGTTGTTCCATTTCAGATGTAACCTATGCTTGCACTGCGGAGGAGAGGTTATGTTAGAAAAACTCAGGCAAACCTTTTTTCTTCTATGACTTAAAAGTGTGGGGAGCTCATCAGATCAAATCTATTAGATCACTGTGAAATTTAGGTGTGGAGAAACAGTGTAATTTGTTTAGTTCCAGTTTCGAGGCTTTTGTGCTTGAAAGGAGCTAGTATGGGTTCTGTGAAATGTTGTAAAGTACCCCACCACACTCTACATGACCAAAAAACCCGGTGAGGTTTGATTTAAATACCAATTAAAATAAGGTCTTGTTTGTGGAGTAGGATGGTTGAAAGGTTTTGGGTAGTACAAAACTCCTTTACTTTCACTCTAAGTGAAAGGTAGTTTAAGAGGTAATGTTTGCATGGATGTAGCAGTTAACACTGTGATTAATTCCCTCCTTTTCAGAACTACAAATTCGTGTGCAAAATTGAAACAAAAATGAATATAAAGACGAAAGTGTAAGCAAAGTAATGCAGATCTTGCGAGAGTAGAGAAAAAGTCATGTACCCTGCAGTGCATAAAAAAATGCAAACCACTTGGTACGCAAGGAAGGAGAGCAGAAAAGCACTTTTTTCCACCCTTTCAGTACGGAAATAAAACATTTATAAACAAACAGCATAAGTTTAAAAAAGGTATTGCTAAAGGCATTTTCATTAAGCTAAAAAAAAAATACATTCCATGTTGAACTGCTCTCTAACAATCTGCAATGAGAAATTAGGCAACAGCACTTTATCCTCACTCTGCAGGTCTTACAATGTACCCTCTGGCATTAATTTCATGTAGTCCTGGGTAAAGATTTTGTTTTGTTGAAAAAGACTCAGCACCAATACTTAGGTCTCATTAGCCTCTGTTTCATAGACACAGAGTGTCTCAATTTTTAGTGCAGAACAGGGAAGCAATCAAAGGCACACTTAGCAGAGAATTTCTTCAGCATAGTTGAACAAATTGTATAAGTTGCAGTAGACTAATCAGGGCAGTTGAATATACAAATATAAATGTATCAGAGTAGTCCTGTTTAATTCAGAGACTCTAATCAACTAAGAAAATCATGGCAATGCTAATACTAAACACACTGTCAAACTAACCAATGTCTATTCCAGACTCTACAAATATATGCATCCATAAGGAGGCTTACTAACTGTATCGTGGGGCTACTTCAATGGGCAAAGGCTAGCAAGACTAAAAACGCTTACATTCAGTTTGAATATTAAGGTAAAATGACCCACTACTTTGCATGACTCTGGTCTCCATATCATAACAACAAACAGCTACTCAAAATCAACTGAGAAAACACTGGGTTTTATGTCCTTTAAACCACAGATGTGGAATATTTTCCTTCAGGCGTTCTCATTATCACTGCTGTAAGGGTAACAAGTGTAAAATCTCTCCTCTTGAAAATGTTTCTTTTCCACAGACTTGCATGTTTCCTTCAGCCTTTCATCATTGTCATTGTGAGTTATTTGTAAGGCCCTGGGACACAGGGGCTGAAAACACAGACCAGTCTCAGCATTCATTCTGGATGCTCTTTCTAGGTTTCCCTCAAAAACTGTTGACAATCTTTTCCCTAAAAGACAAGTTGATGAGGAATCTGTACTAAACAAGAAAATCTAACAAGATCTGGGAGTGCGCCTGTCCTACTGGGTAATTTCTTTCTCTCCTCCCCTGAATTCATTCCCATTTTTGCACATGTTGAGCTGCACAGAGTGGGCAAGTACGGAGATCAAACCGCCTCTGCAGACGTACTGCTAGATGGTTTTACTGCGGAACAGGACACTGATCCTGCCGGAGGCAGAGGGGAAGCTTTGTCTCCCCGTGTGCGAGTGGAGGGTCCTACAACATGCAGAGGGAAGGGACCCACCTCCAGGAGAAAGGCCTTGCACGATCGCCCTTGCCAGGACTTCTGCCAAAGAGCTGAAAACACCCAGCATGACACATTTCTGAACCTTCCACCTGTCAGCATGTGCTGGGCACAGCAGATTCCCACTGGATGAAGAGCTCTTGAATGTTTGATAGTCCCAATTGCATGAAAAGTGCTTCCTCCATCCCTCAGGAACCCAGGAGAATCAGCACGTGCTGTGCAGTGCTGCAAGGTCCAAAGTCATCCCAACTGATCTAAAAGGCTTTATCTCTACTGACCTCAGTTCTGCAGATTGCAGTTGTACAATGATTTAATTATAAACACCCACGTTGCCTATCTTCTTCTAATTGAAGATAAGGGCATCGTGCTACCTCTAGAAGAGTTTCCATGCAAGGCACGGAGAATAAAGCTCTCTGACTGTTCATCAAGCTAATTCACAAAACTGATGGGAATTGGGCAATAATGGCCATGCTCTCATTGTCCTTGCTCTAAACTAATTCCATACCTTTGAAAAGCATCTGTGATGTTAAAAGATGGAACAATTCAACATGCATCTTCCTTTCCTTAAACGCAATGCATCAGCTTGGCTCAAAATTGTAGCTGGAGGCATTTAGAGACAGTGGCATTAATCAAACTGGGTTACTTCCTAATACTGTAAATACTTACTAATTTTGCTAGTTTCAAACTGAATACATCCGTTAAATATGGTAATTACTAGAAAAAGTGGTCTAAAATTAGTTACTTACAATTAACCAAACGACTTTTTTTCATTTCTAATATCTTCACATTCTTCTTATAAATTCACAGGATCATCTTTATCTCTTTATGTTTACCAAGTGACATTTCAGAGTGAGATTTTTTTCATGTTTGACCTATTATGTAAAATGTAACATACATAATGAAAAGTCCATTTCTGCTTCAGAACCCTACCTTGGTTTTAAGTTAAATTTTCTTTCTTCTTTAACAGGTCAGGAGAGTGATTTCCTTGCTGTCCTCTATGACTATCCCTCAGCAGATATAAGCCAACCTATATTTCATGTAGGGGAAAAACTACGTGTGCTATCAGAGTAAGTTGATCTTTTTTAAAAAAAAAAAAAAAGGTTCTGTTACAATTGATGCAAAGCTCTGTTTTATGCACCTGGCCCAAACTGGATGCAGTTCAGCAAAATAAACTGAGTAGAATTTGCAAGGAAGGATGCTTAGCCGTGGTGTAAATTACCCTACAGTTTAAGGATTTGGGATTTCAAATTGTTTTTTGATCCTTGGATTCCTCTGACATGGTTTCTGAAGCTGGATTCAGACTCTATTCTAAAGTAGGACTCAGAATTCTGCTTTGAAAAATGATTTTGAGAAAGTATCCCCCTCATGTTAGTGGAAAACAAAGAGCAAAAATAGTTGGAGTCACATAGAAAACAAAAATTATTCTGAATTTCTCTGTATGTCAAGTGTGTGTCTCATTTTCTCTTTCACCCTTTTTATCTAACAACTCCTTTATGATTAGGTCTTATAATTTCACCCTAGATTTAAGGCAACTCTAACAAAAGTAAAAAAAAAAAAGGGAGGGGGATGCCTTCTTAATGTTTTGATTGATTATGCATTTTCTTGGCGGGGGTAGTGGAAGGTCAAAGATTTCCCAGCAACTTCCACTCAAAAATTTTATGAGCCCCAGAAGGAATTAGGTTTAAGAGAACTAGTTCAGACTGACCTTAAGCATAGTGCAAATATTGCCACAACACAAGAGTGAATACACTTCTTGAAAAATGGAAGCCAGCAAACCCTGACGTTCATTTATGCACGCCTTGTATCGGCACACAGTGACCTCCTCGGATTTACTCAGCCCCACAGCCTCTGTTTGCACTGCTTAAACAGAAATAAGAAATTTCATTTTTGCAGCTGGTGGAGCAGATGGATTCGAGGGGAGACCAGATACATTCATAGCAGAGAAATCTTCTGAGGATTTCTAAATTCATAAAAAGAAATCTCTATGTGGAAAAGTCAGAGCATTAAATGGTTGGAAGACAGAAGTACTCAAGAGAAGTATTACAGATGCTTGATGAATTATCAGACTCTTCTCCAGGCCATGGTGACCCACAATGGCCTTTGTCAGCAACAAGATATGGGGCTATGTGGACCTTTGGTCTGACCCAAAAAGGCTTCATCTATGTTCTGCTGACGAAGTGCTTTCCCTGCCTCCCTGAACCTAGGTCACAAGGCTCAGACAATACCACTAGATCAAGTTTCTGCTGATGGAGAGCTTCCCTAGAGCAGGGGAATTCTTCTCTGGTAACTTCTAGCTAGTTAAACCTTGCCATAGTTTGCGTAACATACACGACATGGTAGAACAATTGCTTTCGCTTGGAAATTCCAGCTTAAAGCCTTGCTCCTAACTTTCATCAGCTACGGGCCCCCATAACACCACATAAACTACATATGCCTATATGAATGGGAATTATATGCGTGTCATATCACAGGCATACATGTGCTGCATAGCATGATCTACTGGACGAACAACTTCTAAAAGAACTAGGCTTCTGTAGCAGCAGTTTTTGTCATGTTTGTCTGTTGTGCTGCAATCAAGAGCTTCTCCTAATAGCAAATAAGAGCCAAAGCAAGCCTTGATGGGAACTTTCCTCTTCCTGTTTTGAATCAGCTTGCTCACAGAAGACAAGACACTCCAATGCTCTATGCAAAGCATAGTGTCCTAATGAAGGGCCTGTTCTTCCCTGCTGGGGTATGTGCTGATATTAAGAGGAACTGTTTGCATACAGACCCTTGCTGCACATAATCTGAAGGTATAATCTTTTTCTCAAGTCATCCAAAGAACCAAAATGCAGTGGAAGAGAGCAGCAGCATGGCAGGCACGATCGGAACATGACTGACAAGGAGTCACCACGGAGAAGCCAGCATGAGCAGGCAGCACGTCCTGCTTTGATAACGGCAGCTTTTCAACCTTCTACCAAAGCAATTACGTGTAGCGGCAACTGGCCCCGCCAACCCTGCCAGGAACACGATGTATGGAACCCCCACAGAAAATACAACTCCTCCCAGATATCTGTGACTGCTCTGCGTTGGCAGGACTAGATAAGCACCACTGGCCCAGTTTCTCTGACACTTGTCAGACACCTTTCAGTAGCTGGCAGTAGTCAAATCAGATGTCCTCCAATGATCCCCCGAATCTACATAATCTCTGGAGCTTCTGCCCCAGGCGACATGTGATGCTTTGGGACTTTTAATCATCACTGGGATTTTTCAGGGTTAGTAATATTATAGTGCGGGGGGAGGGAGATGCTGAGTCTCTCGGGTTTTTTGTTCTTGCAGTTCTTGGTTCTGTCTGGGAGAGTCACGGGGAAACAAAACCCAAATAACCTGAAGTTCTTATAGATTATTTCATGTCAGCTGGAAACCCACAAACAAAACTTGTGGGGCCCTGAAATTTCCAGCTCTGAGGAGCAGACACTTCTCCTTTTCCCTCAGCATATACAGTCTGGACCATGGTCCCAGCAGCTACAACTCAGGAGGTTTAACTTAAGTGTTTTCAACTCAGCTGTTTTGACATTCATTGAGAATCTGGTCTGCAGTCTGGGCATTATTTAGGAGCATTTATATGAACACCCACAGAAAGAGCCTTACAGGACACACTATTATTTAGATTCAAAGTCTTAAAAGAAAAGGTGGAGAGAATTCATCAATCATCGTAACTCAGCACCGCCACAACCCCTTTTGTTAAGCACTAAAGCTCCACAGCATCCCTGTGAAAATTCTTGTTACCCTGCCCTTCCTAAAGGATTCAAAAGCTAAAGCCAGCACTCAATATCACAGCAAGAACCTAAAATGTGTCAGTGCAAAAAAATATGTGCCTAGTCTCCTAGTTGCAGCTATGAGGTATTTTTTATTGGAGCCTGGTCACCATCTCATTGAAGAAAAGAGAAAGAGTAAACCATGAACCAGGTTCTGTTAGACTGAAAACCTGTTCCCAGGCAGAAAGAGTCCATTTGCTGAGTATCTCTACCCTGACGTTACAGGATTAACTACAGGGCTGTCCAGACACAACATACTCAGCCGTAAACTGAATATCTTGGATACCAGTGCAAGCTGTGGGAAGGCAGAGCACAGCATGGTTTAACCACTGAGTATTTACCCTTCTCCTTTTAACTACAGAAAAATATTTTATTACTTACGTAATTTAAATGGAACAAATGTAGCTTATTTCTGTGTCCAAATTTAATCCTAATGTAGGTTTAGAAATGGAACTACGCTACATGAAACAGACTTGGGTCCCTTTCTGAATATGTAGATTCAGGAACACAGACAGAAGGTTACAGGTTAATCTGTATATCTTAATTCATTTCTAAAATTAGGACAAGCTCTGAAAGTACATCTGAAAATATCTCTTCTCTTGTTTTCACATAGTGAAGGAGGCTGGTGGAGAGTCCATTCCCTTACAACAGGTAGAGAAAACTATATTCCAGGAAAATATGTAGCAAAGGTTTACCATGGGTAAGTAAATGCATTTCCTATAGCCATTCAACACTATATTTGTACATATACTACCGTGATTAGAGTTATTCAATGTCATAACTAAAACAATGCCAATAGTGACTAGACAGACAGAAATTCTATTTATTGATAGTCTAAAATAGTTCCTTTGAAATCTGAGTACATCAAATCCACACCTAAGTTCACAATATATGAAAAGGAAAATCCTAGGAAGGATTTTGGAAAATGCTGGGAAGGGTCAAAAAACCCTCAAACATCATAGAAGATATTTAAAATATTTCTGTTGCATGGACTGATCTCTAATTTTAAGACATGTATAAAGACACTTTATTTAGAAAGAATTATTAATATTTACAAAGAGTAAAATTTAAGCTAGAGTTGCTCATGAAAAACAGACCAAAAGGAACAAATAGAAAGACTAATAAGTCATTCAAGGATGTAAACCCTCACACTGGAAGAACTAAGGAAGGTTCAGAGGTTTCCTGTTGCCCTAGACACCAGTCAGGAAAACAACATTAAAACACACACTTATAACTTTTCTGGCAAAGGTTTTAATACCTGTTTAATTTTAAGCACATGAACTACGGACTTCATTATGATTTATGCAAGTGCTTAAATTTTAATATGCTTTTATATCCTCCTGAGGTAGAGGTGCTTTTCCAAAGACAGGGCACATATGGGTAACAGAAAGCTACTGTCTGCAGTTCCCCCAAGACCATTTTGCTGAAAGCAGACTGTATCGAATCTTACTGATGAAGACAATCAATAAGACTAATTCCACTTTCCCTTACCCACAAACCCAATTGACTTAAATGACTGGATTGTGCCCCAGCACAGGCAGAAAAATTGTATTTCATTTTGTGTATGTTTACAATACAATAAAATTTGGGGTTAACAAAAGTGGTTTAAATGAAAAGAGGGAGTTAACTAATGCCACAGATACGCCATCAATCTACCACTCCCTGGAAACGTTCAAGGTCAGGTTAGACAGGGCTCTGAGCAATCTGATCGAGTGGAAGATGTCCCTGCTCACTGCAGGGGGGTTGGACTAGATGGTCTTTAAAGGTCTCTTCCAACCCAAACCATTCTATGATTCTATGATATGTCCCAAACTATTCAGATCAAGGCAGCTTGAAAAGTTGTGTTTTCCCTAGTAAGTCCAAACCTTATTCATTCTTCTTTTAGTCTCACAAAAGTAAATGGAACTCAATACATGAAAAAGGAGAGCAAGATATTCTCCATAAACTGGGGAAATATGCCTGGACATAGTTGAGAGAATAACTACAGAAAGCCACAGTGTTATTTTTGCAGTCACTTTTCCTGGCTAATGCTGCACTTTCATGGCCACATGCTGCTCTCTGTTTCACTGGTGTCCAAATTTCAGAATTTGTTTTTTCCTGCTTCACAGCTGGTTATTTGAAGGACTGGGAAGAGAAAAAGCAGAGGAACTTCTACAGCTACCCAACACCAAGGTCGGCTCCTTCATGATCAGAGAGAGTGAAACTAGGAAAGGTGAGAAAATACGATTTTTTTTCCCCCCCTTGGTCTCAGGCATTAACAGTTTTACAGCTCTTTAATTCATTCCCTGTCCTGCTTCATATGGATCAGTCCAAAACCAGAAAATGCATGTAATGGGGAGGCAAAGGCACCCTGTGCAGCATGCCGGTCTTCATCAGTCACCTACGTTACGAGCGGTGCTGGAAGCAGGGTTAGCAAAGGCCATGGAAAGTTCCACAGGCATCAGTACGAACAAGACACAGTTGTTTAAACACTATTATTTACTTTGATTGCATGCAAAGCTTATAAGGCAGTGGGACTTTTCAAATGGAGGAAAAGTCACAGCTCTGCCTTGGTCCACAAAAGATTGCCTGAAGAAGCTATAAAATACACACCAAGCAGTGCAGGGAGGGCTGATAATTGCATTTCCTATATAAACAGGTGGTTCTTTTATTTGCTTTTTAAAAATGACATGTCTTCAATTTTATTGTCTTTTGTAGCAATTGTGTCACTACATGGGAATTGTACTGTACACACTTTATACTTTTATTCTCTTCAATGGGAATACATCTCCCATTGTGCAATGTGGTATCTCCCCTTTTTCTGAAGCATCAGAGCACATCCTAATTTCATGATACTGCAGTTAGAAAGGAATACTAAATCATCTGCTCTGACCTCTTGCATACCATAGGCCAATACCCATAGTAAATTCAAAGAAAGTTAGCATCAACATTCAGTCCTTACCAACTAAACGCTGCACGATATTTTTAAACAAAGCAACAGGAAAATCCAAGTTGTCATCTCCTGCCAGGACTGCACTATCAGGTGTCAGCTGCTGCACTAGTAGGAGCTGATTAAATCAGCGTACCAGCAGATGAGTATGGTCCCCATCTTCAGAGGAAGGCAAACAACTTCTGTGAAAGCCTATTTCATTTACACCATTTCAAAAAATCCCATACCAGCAAAAATAAAGGGAAAACACACCAGAAATTTAAATTCAATCAAAACTTCAGGTCCTGATGCTGAGCCCTTTATTCCCTTTGTTATACCTAAGTAAATATATAAAGTATACTATATAAGTAGAAATTAGGATGGCCACTCAGGTCTTTCTATGACTTTTTGGATCATGGCACCATGGCCACTGTTATCCATCCAGAATTAGGGCCTTACTTTGGTGTAATTAGTTCTCCTCTTTCTCCAGGGTTATATTCCTTGTCGGTGCGGCACAGGCAAGTGAAACATTACAGGATCTTCCGCCTTCCAAATAACTGGTATTACATCTCTCCACGGCAAACCTTTCAGTGCCTTGAAGACCTTGTGAATCACTACTCAGGTAAAAAGAACTGCAGAATAAACATATTTTCCACTGGCAACTGTAAAACTATATATCAAAGGTCCAGAACAAAAAGTTTTGCCTATGTCCAAGACTTGCAACTACTGTCACAGAACAAGTAATGGAAAAACCTTTGGTTTATATCTTTTACTTTATTTTTTTATCCTAAATAAAAATATGTTACCCCTAACAGTACAACTAAATTCAACCCAAGAACTCCACTAAATAAAGACAAATAGGCTCTGCCCAAATTGGCATATGATATTGTATGGCCATGTCATTAGAGCTGTCAATAACACTATTTTGGTCCAACCACTAGTGTCTGGCACTCCCTTAGACAACATTCAGAATCACAGAATTACAGAATCATTAAGGTTGGAAAAGACCTTTAAGATCATCAAGTCCAACCAACCCAATGACACCATGCCCACTAAACCATATCCTGAAGTGCCAGGTCCACATGTTTTTTGAACACTTCCAGTGATTCCAATGGTGTTTGGAAGTTAGCACAGGCCAGGGATGCCCTGCCCCTCTCAGAGCACAGTTAACATCAAAATTTAGGTGTACAGAAATGTTAAGCTGTATGGATGCAAGTCATGTTTCTGGGTCCCAGGGCCAGAGTTCAACTCCTGGCTTACACTGTTTACCAGCACAGACATGTCTGACTATTATTTATTTACCATATAGACAGACAGAGAGCATCAGGACACAGCAGATCAGGTTCTGCAATCACGTTTCTCTTAGAAACTACTGCATCACACAGCTTTATCTGCAGCAGAAAATTCTCAGAAGTGTTGTTAGTTTCTTCCCTTCCCCTTTAGAAGCGTATGGCTGGATTTTCTCAGCAGAATTTATCTCAAGGGGCTCAAGCTGTTAGCTCAAATCTAGATGCAGCTGGCATTTTTAATAATATCAGTCCAGTGGATGACACCTGTTTTAATGATAGTTTTTGAGATTTATGGCAATCTAACCTGTGTCAAAGAGATAACTTGAAAAACACCACAATTAAGAGGTTGCAGTTACTACATATTAAAAAGAGAACATTTAAAAATGAGGAAGGAAGATTGCAATAAGTTAATTGCATAAAAGTTACAAGAGAACAATAGGTTCTGTGCTTTAATTAGTCATGGGTATTCTGTAATACTAAAAGTGTAAAGCCACCATATCTGCGTATGTCACAGATAAATGAAAAAGTGTGCTGGCCAAAGAAGAGTACTCTGATAAACTGGGGAGAAAAGCCATATTTACATTCACACCATGCAAATGAAATTCTCAAGTCCAACAATATAAACAGAAGAGTGAGAATTTGAACGGGACTTTTTTTTTTTTTTTACATTTTAGTTAGTTGAAACCTTTCTCCATTTAGAAAGAAGCAAACAATCAAAGCCTAAAATTTGTGAGAGGGTATGGGGGATGGACACACCAAAACTTACAACAACTGGTATTTTTACTGGAGTTATAGATGTAAGAGCAGACAGTGAGATTTAGCTCTTCTCCTTCCTTCACCATGACATGCTACAGAATCTCACCCTGAAATAAGGCTCAGAGGCGTAAAACACCAGCATTCAGCCACAATATTCTATGCTTGGTCAGCAGAACATAAGCAACATTCCTAACAGAGCAAGGAGAAGAGGTTCATAGAATCATAGAATCATAAAATCATTAAGGCTGGAAAAGACCTTTAAGATCAAGTCCAACGGTCAACTCAACACCACCATGCCCACTAAACCATGTCCTGAAGTGCCACATCTACACGTTTTTTCAACACGTCCAGTGATGGTGACTCCACCATCTTCCCAGGCAGCCTGTTCCAATGCCTGACCACTCTTTCAGTAAAGAATTTTTTCCTAATATCCAATCTAAATGTCCCCTGGTGCAACTTGAGGCCATTTCCTCTCATCCTATCACCAGTTACTTGAGAGAAGAGACAAACACCTGCCTCACTACAACCACCTTTCAGGTAGTTGTAGAAAATGGTAATGTCTCCCCTCAACCACCTGTTCTCCAGACTGAACAACCCCAGTTCCCTCAGCCATAACCTAATTGCAGCATGAACATGAGAACCTTGATTCATTCCACAGCAGAATAGGTGCACACACAATCCAATCTGAGTGGTTGCATCTTGCATCTGTTTTGCACTCTGTTTGCACAGCTGAACAGAGCAGAACTCACTGAGGACTCAAGAAACCTGGCTTTAAGTCCTTGCTCTGTCCCAAACTTCCTTCTAGAGTTTAGGCAAGTCACTTTATATTTTTGTGTCTCAGTTCCTCACTTTTACTGTGGGAAATATACGCCATGATAAATTAAAAGGCAAAGGTATGAAGAAAGAAAAATGTTAAGTCTGTGTTACAATGTCCTTGCTGAGAACATCACAACTTATTGACTACTACTACTGTGTCCAAAAGTGTTTACGTGGGCATGCACCAGGGTAGGAAAACAGTGAAGAGAACAGTGAGCAAAGATTAACTTTCTGTGTATTCATTTCCCTGTTCAGAAGTTGCTGATGGTCTCTGCTGTGTCCTTACAACACCTTGTCTTACCCAGTGCACTAACAACAACAGCATAACGAATCAAGTTCCTCCTGTGGTGATGCGGAATAAAAACTTCAACTGGAGAAACATTCACAGGTACCACAGGCGACACAGGCTGCCAGAAGGGTTTTTTCCAGCCTTGTATATACTTGCACTTACAGCACAGAAGCAGCAGCCACTTCCTTCTCCTGAGACCAGTTTTAAAAAGCAGACAAAAAGCTACTGACAGCAGGTTAACCCATGAAAACTGGATGTCCAGCTTTCTAACTGGTAGTCTTGGTCTAACTTTGGAAGAAAGTATAGTTAATATTAAATCATTTCTCCTATGCAGCTAAGAGTGCGGCTGCATACAGTCCCACTGAGACTCATGAGTCCTCTCCTCCAAGGGGGCAGGAGTAAGAGCCACGACATAAATTCTAGTCAGAACCACCACCAATGGCACACTAATGTGCAACGGCTTCCAGATGAGCCCCGATAGTCAAAAATGGCTCCCCCTTGTTCACATGGTGGCCATCCACGGAGCACCACAAGTGCAATGAACACATTATCCCAGTGTAAATCTTTCCTGCTGTGTCTCTCAATACAGAGTCCAACTCAAGGTTCATGAGATTTCTAATATCGTGACTGCAACTAGAGAAAGTAGGTCAAGTTTCAGAAGCTGGTGAAGCAACCACCTTCAGAAACAAAAGCACCTCTTATTTTTGAAGTGTAAATTTCCCTCCACTACTCTTCCTTCACAAAGCATACATTTACTTGCAAATGCAAGAAAATTTTGTGCAGTAGCGAGGCCATTTTTCCTACAGATTAAGAAAGAGAGAAAGTGTATCGATGTTACTTCCTTTCCAGATGCCAAAAAATATTTACATACTACTATTGTAGTGATTGTTTCAGCAAATCACTAAGTGACAGAAATGTTTGGTGATTTATGAGCCAGGAAATTTTTTATACAACCATATTAACATAATTTGGTTTAACAACTGTTAATATTATACTAATAGGCTCAGTTCAAGTAGCTGAAATAGTAACAAAATTTTGTTTTTTAAAGGCTGGAGGTGACTGAAGGTACTGAAAGCACCCTGGCAGCAATAGATGATTCTTGTCTCAGCTATGGCCTGAGGGAAAGTATTACTTCCTACCTCTCCTTAACACGGGGTGACGACGCTTCTTTTGCAAGTGCCAGAAAGAAGAAAGCCCAATCTCTTATATACACAGGGAGCAAACGTAAGAGTACCCTTCACTTGCCACCTACATACTATGAAGACTAAACGTAAGACAACCAAGGGAAAACTAGGGGTTGGAAAACCCAGGTTAGAAGAGAAACCCAGAGCATCCTATGGTCATGCAGTCCTTCGACAGCTGAGGGATACAAGCACACCAACTGATGATCAAATGCTGGCAATGCTTCTGCATTTCTTCTTCTGAATGTTAACCAGAGACCTTATTAAGGGTGGTCTCAGCCATGGCATATGCTGGGAACATCCCCAGTACACCTGAAATTAGAACCTGCTCACAAGCAGGATAAACTGATAGACTCTAAGTCAAGAGCCAAGCAAGGCAGATGACCCTTCAGTGAGGATGATGCCCACCACTGTACAAAGGTGATTGCATAGGGAAGGACTAACTACAGCTGAAGAACTTAATTTAAGTCTTACTCTAGTATTCTCCACAGGGCTGAAAACCATCTTTACAGAACCTACTTATGCTGAGAAAAGGAGCCTTTTTCTTCTCCATATAGAATCATTCACTGTCATTGACAGTGGGTCAGAAAGCCATCAATAACCCTGAGAGAGTATCCAACATCTGGAATGCAAGAGCCACCAGATTATATTGACTCCATATTTCTGCCATTTTTACTTTTTAGGGGAAAAAAATTTAAATCATTGACTTCCCAAGTGGCATTTAATTCAACTGCTGGTAATGGCCTTCAGTGTCACAAAAAGGTCACAAAACTAAGAGTAGGCTTAACTGACTGAGAGGTTCCTGCTTAGCCCTGAGATGGGAGTACAGGTATATACGAAAGCATAGCTCAGTTGCTTATATTCTAGCAGACATGCATCAGAGAATAAAGTGGGCTTTTTAAGGGAAAAGTAAAATGTGGTAATAACTTGCCTAACTGCAAAAGTAGGCTTGCAAATGTGTGACCTGTTACGTGTAGAAGACCAGATTTTAACCTTATCTCCTGAAGGCACCCCCATATTTATGTATAATATTTATATTAATAGCAGCTTTTTACATATAATTAAACTAAGAGAGCAAATCAGTAACAGTGGATGCTAAAGAGATTTCTGAATTTCTTGTCTGAAGAGAGTTATGTCAAATAGCAATGACACATTTTATCAAATTGCTTAAAGATTTCTAACTGGGTCATCTGAAATTTCACAGATTAGAGAATTCTTTTGTATACATGTATTCTTTGCTAAGTTATAAAAGAGCATGGTCCTTTGAACCTGATTTGTGATTGCTTTCTAAATCAAATAGTCACATCTAGGGGTGTAAAATGCTGCAGTCTATGTTCTCGATTCGAGATCTTTTGAATCTGATATTCTGTCATACTTTTTTGCACAAATTTGAGTCATGAAGGTATGGCGAGATAGAAAATTTGGTTTATATTTTTTCTTTTCCTCTGTAAATACCTCGTAGCAAAAATAGTTGTGGTCTTTAGATCTTGTAAGAGATCATTTGCACTAGCAAGAGAGATTCAGAGATCAAAATAGTTCCCACCCTAATTAAACATATTTCAGAACTTAAAGGGGGAATGTAATTTGGCTGATAAACACTGAACACCACAAAGGAAAATGAACTCAGGAACTCTATGTTTGTATAATCTCATTATTGTTACTGATCATTAATGTGTTATGATGACTGCATTTTATCCAGTGTATGAGGAGCATAATAGATTTCTAAGTCATGATGTATTTATTAATTAAAATAATATCCAGTAGTTACTTTTTCTTGCTTTTAGAAAATGGAAAACTTAGTGTGCAACTAGTACAAACACCCAGTCTTGCAATGATGCTGCCAGAAGGTATCTTTGATGGAATGCAACAAAAGAATCCAACACTCCCTTTAACTGGGCAGCACTTGGAACATCCCAGCTCTGTGGGAAGGGGATAAGACATGTTCTGATAACGACAGGTTCACACAATCACAGACCAGTTCAGGTTGGAAGGGACCTCTGGAGATCACCTGGTGCAACCCCCCTGCTCAAGTAGGGCCACCTAGAGCTGGTTGCCCAGGACTGTTTCCAGATGGCTTTTGAATATCTCCAAGGATTGATACCACACAATTTCCCTGGACAACCTGTGGCAGCGCTCGATCACCCTCACAGTAACAACATGAGAAAGTGACAAAAACTTATGAATTGTGCCATAAGGGATGGCTGGATTTCACAGATGGTTATGGGAAAATTCTGTGAGGGCTGGCCATTTCTCACAGATAACTAAAAGACTATATTAGGGACCTTTTGGGAAGCATGGTCTTTCAAGGGTCAACAGCACCTATGTGATTCTATACAAATCAGAGATTACCTAAGAAACAATATCAAAAATACCAAATTTGGGTAAAGGTGTAGCAAAACTGGGACCAATGGAGAAGTAGTAATCAGAGGTGGTTGGTTTGCTTGAGAGGGAATGAGGTAAAGGGGAAAAAAAGGGAGATGGGAAAAGTTCCCTGAGGACCTGTCAGCCTCACCTCTGTACCTGGGAAGATCATGAAACAGATCCTCCTGGAAGCTCTGCTAAGGCACATGGAAAACAGGGAGGTGATGCAAGACAGCCAGCAGGGCTTCAGAAAGGGCAAGTCCTTCCTAACCAGCCTAGTGGCCTCCTATGATGGAGTGACCACATCAGTGGACAAGGGAAGCGCTATGGATGTCATCTATCTGGAGTTCTGTAAGGCCTTTGACAGGGTCCCTTACAACATCCTTCTCTCTCAATTGGAGAGAGATGGATCTGATGGGTGGACTGTTGGGTGGAGGAAGAATTGGTTGGATGGTCATACCCAGAGGGTCGTGGTCAATGGCTCAATGTCCAGATAGAGATCGGTGATGTGTGGTGTCCCTCAGGGGTCCATACTGGGACCAGTACTCTTTAATTTCTTCATCAATGACATAGACAGTGGGATCAAGTGCACCCTCAGCAAGTTTGCAGACAACACCAAGCTGAGCAGTGCGGTTGACACACCTGAGGAACGGGATGCCATCTAGAGGAACCTGGACAAGCTGGAGTAATGGGCCTGTGTGAACCTCGTGAGGTTCAACAAGGCCAAGTGCAGGGTCCTGCACATGGGTCGGGGTAAGCCCCAGTATCAGGCTGGAGGATGAAGGGATTGAGAGCAATCCGGCTGAGAAGGACTTGTGGGTACTGGTGGATGAAAAATTGGACATGATCTGGCAATGGGTGCTCGCAGCCCAGAGGGCCAACCGTCTACTGGTCTCCATCCAAACAATTGTGGCCAGCAGGGCGAAGGAGGTGATTCTGCCCCTCGACTCCACTCTGGTGAGACCCCATCTGGAGTCCTGCCTCCAGCTCTGGAGCCCTCAGCACAGGAAAGACACGGACTTGTTGGAGCAGATCCTGAGGAGGCCACAAAAATGATCAGAGGGATGGAACACCTCTGCTGTGAGGACAGGCTGAGAGAGTTGGAGTTGTTCAGCCTGGAGGCTCTGGGAAGACCTTCTTGCAGCCTTCCAGTACCTAAAGGGAGCTTAGAAGAAAGATGGGGACAGGCTTTTATAGCAGGTCCTGTTGCGATACGACAAGGGATAATGGTTTTAAACTAAAAGAGGGCAAATTTAGACTAGATCTAAGGAAGAAATTTTTGACAATGAAGGTGGTAAAACAGTGGAACAGGTTTCCCAGAGAGGTGGTAGACGCCCCATCCCTGAAAGCATTCCAACTCAGGTTGGATGGGGCTGTGAGCAACCTGATCGAGTTGAAGATGTCCCTGCTCATTGCAGGGGTGTTGGACTATATGACCTTTAAAGGTCCCTTCCAACCCAAAGATTCTGTGATTCTGTGAAAAGAGGGAAGGAAGGGGATCTAAAGGGTAGCTGATGATAAGATCAAGGATATTTAGGGTCCTTGTCAGACATCCCTGTACCCAATTGCAGTAGGTTTCAGTAGCGAAATGAATCTATTCTTTCCACCATCAGCTGATTTGCTGTCATGGCCAGGAGGGACCTTGTGTCCTCCCTTGTGTTGGGTGGAGGAAGCCTGGGAGCTTTCTTCCTGACACCCACCAGGGAATGCTGGGATGGGACAACTAATATCTGATCTCCACAGCCTCCTGCAAGAGACGGAGGCAGTCCATACCATTGATCCACTCTTCTACATCAAAATTGCACTGGTAAATAAATCAATTAAACAAAAGATGAAGTCAAACACCATATTAATGCTCTTAAATTATTTAAAACAAGACCATAATTACTGAGACTACTTTTTTCTGATCATTCTACTGAAAGATGAAATGCGATAAAAAGTCCCCATGACAGCTTTACATTGATTTTGTACAATCTTTTTTCAGATGTGTTCCAAACAAAATCTATTATAGAGCTGACATAGGAAACTCAAAAGCATTTTTCTATTTCAGGTACACATCTTCTTGTAGAGAAGGCTTCATACATCACACCTCTCTGCATGCTAAGAAAGTATTTTTTTTTGTTGTGTGACAAAGATCCAAACAAGGAAAACAAAACTAACTTTTGCAGAAAAGCTGTATTGCTTCATGGGATTTTTCCTCAGGAAAGCTATACCTGGTATATATTCTCAGTTTCATGATTCTTAGTCTGTGTGCACCTCCTTTTCTTACAGTCAAATTAAAAGTACGCAATGATTTTGGCATCTTGGAACAAAAACAAGACACATCCCTTTACAGATCTAGCTGAGAAATCCGAGTAAGCCAACAGTTGCATTCTCCATCACTATATTGCACACAATAAAAGATATAGTATATTCTTAAGCCACTGCCATTCCTGCTTACTTTTTATTTTATCAGCGTATTTCACAAGAAAATTAAATCCACCATGAAACTGTGAGGATACATACTTAACATTACTTTGAAATAGGTGGAGATCCTGCTTTTGACAAGTCAGTGGTCTGCACAGTCCCCAGGAATAAAATTGTAACAAACACTAGAATAGTGGGAGGAATTGATGCACCTGACTGCTCATTGCACTTGCCATTGTTTTTCAGTATTCGATGTCCTGCTGCAGGAGAAAGAAGGAATCCAAACCTCATTTTATAAAAGAAAAGATGTAATATGTAATTTCCAGCAATAATGATAAGCAAAGAGGTCCCTGCATTTCCCTTTCATCAGCTGCTCAACTGGCAAATTGCACTGTACCCTGTTCCAGTTTTCACCCCATCCTGAGCCATGGCAGTAAAGGGTTTGGAAATTCAGTGAAAGTGTGAGAAGAAACTGTACTCTGACAGCAAAGGACTCCATGTCTTTTAGAAAATTAACTGCTATGCCAAGAGCTGAGTTAAAATCTAGGAACTGTGTGAGGAATTATCTGAGAATGACGCAATACTGAACAGCAATTTTCAACAGTTTCCTTTGCCTTCTCCACGAGAGTGATACAATTAAAATAATCTTAGTCTTATTGAGACATGGAGATGCAAAAGGCAAATTATGTTTACTGGAGCAAGGAGACACTGGGAAAAAAAAAATCAAGTAACAGAGTAAATTATTTCAGGGCAAGATTTTATTTAATTGGGTCCTATGTTTCCTGGACCAAAAATTCTGCTCTGCTCATGTTTCCAAGTGAACACTGCTAGCAGAGAAAGCATTTTGTCCAAATACCATTTCTGCTAGATTTATAAACCTCCACTGAAGATTAAGCCTCATTTCAGAGCATGCTACTCTCATCTGAGGCTGTAAAGATCAATGGTATTATCGAAGCTGACAAAGCTTGACCTCAAAGTCCTGAGATTTGACATGGGAAGGGATGTAAAAATACAGATCATTTGGGGTGACTGTGAAAATGGTCCAGGCTGACAGCAAACAAGCCCATGGGTGACGGGATTTTTACTCACTCTCTGAAACTTATTTTTGCTTTTTAATGAAATCCGTCATGAGATCAGATAAAAAAATTGGATACTTCAAACATGCGGATGTTTGGCTCATCAGTTTTAGAGTCTAAAAACTGCTGATCAACAACTTATGGAATGGAAACGAACCTGTTGTACCTACAAGTTATGAAACAAGACTATTTATATAACACACAAAAAACCACAGTGACGAAAACCAGATTCTTACTATGACTAAATCAAACACCAAAGTGCGTTTCTCGAACATCCTTGTGAAGCACCCAGCTCCTGGAGACGGCAGTCACAGGTGAGATGAAAAATAACCATAGAAATAACAGCCCTATTAGTGCTGCCAAGATATGGATGAAATAAAAATGGCACCCACACTCTGCAACATCCTCACATCTGTAACAACAAACTTTCACAATGAAGTTGAAGTGGCAGGAATGGGACTTACCATCAACAACACCCTCCTGAAGAGGTCCATATCTGCTGCCTCTGTGAGCAGGTGAATGCTGGTAACGTCTGCCCCGCCACGGTCGGCTCCTAAAGAAACCTGGTTTGGATCTCCTCCAAAGCTAGCGATGTTCTGCTGCACCCACTTCAAAGCTGCCAATTGATCCAAAAGGCCAGCGTTTCCGCTCGCCTCAGGAGAACCTATTGTGGAAAATAAATAAGTCTGAAAAGAACTAAAATTAAACATTTTAAGTTTTTATTAATGTTACATTTTTAGCAGCTCCTGCAGCTAAACCTTGACAAAACTGACACCGGAGCTTAAAAGCCTGAAGTGGTCTTTTATAAAGTCATCACTATCTTAATAGACTCCATTTCAGCTTTGACCACGCCAAGAATTTAAAAGAGCTAGAATTCAGTGCTATAGTTACCATGTATTAATTCATTATTACCATCATTAATTCATTAATCCCTTGAAATAATCAGATGCTTTGAAGACTTCCCTACCCAAACAACCAAAAGTTTCATATCATAAGCATGATGCAAAGCCAGAGTAGAGGGCTCTGCGGTCTGCACCAATACTTAGGCTAGGATGCAACTAAGAGTAATTAAACATTACTCTGATTAATTTTCAGTACTTTCAAAAACATCTGATCAACTCTTTCTCCAGATACCATTCTGCAGGAGTTTTTTTATACAAGCCCCCTAACATAGCATTAGTGTATTTCATTACAAGACCAGAGCAAGCTAATAAAAATACATAGAAAGTTAACATAATTAGTGGTTCTTCCAAATGCAGCCTTGGAGGTGCCTAATTGACTGTCCCGATTATAGGAAAATAACAATTTGAATTCTAGTCTTAATTTGGACATCTCATGGCAGGAGACATTAATCCAGGCTCAAGTACCCATAAATTGAGGCCATGAGATTATTTTTCTAAATAAATAGCTTGATCTTAAAATTAATTAAAAGCAAACAAAAAAATCAGTGTGTTTGCCAAATGCAATCAACTGTTTCCCTGGAGTATACCTAATTGCATCTTTCTGCTTCCTAGATCCCTTCTACACTTACCTGCCTAACCAATCATTTATAAGTCACATCATCTTTCATTTCTTTACACACATACAAATACTATTTTATAATCTATAATATCTCAATATACATCCTTTGAGATTGACCTGTGCCTAACTGATTGAGATCTGAATTACATGTATTCAAATATTTGTTCCCATGAAAACAAGAGAAAAATAATTAATCATGTACTCTCCATGCGTAGCTATCACCACTGAAAAGACTGCTTTCTTTTCAATGCTAATCAGTGGTAACCTGATACTTTGATTAATAGGAAACTAATGCTGAAAGCATCTAATTATGCAAACCCTTAGGCAAGCTTAATTTTATATCAACAAAAGCAGAAATAAGTAATTCCTACACAGTCCCTAAGAAAGGAATAGAAAATTATTATTCACTGTCTACTTCTATTCTACTGTCTACTCCATCTACTGATGGAGTCATCATCACTGGAGGTGTTTAAAAAATGTGTAGATGTGGCACTTCAGGACATGATTTAGTGGGCATGGTGGTGTTGGGTTGACGGTTGGACTTGATGATCTTAATGAATTACTGAGGTATCATAGAGACCTATTTAAGCAGCAGAATAGAATATAGAGGAGACCAGACGATTGATAGCCTTGCAGATGTTACAGATACCCACATCATAATAGCCATCACCATGAGTGCCCTTTGAGTGGGACAGCCAAGAACAAAATGGCCCCAGAAACTACAACCTTCCATCTACACCCATAGTTTCAGATGATCAGGCCAAGCCAGTGAAGCAATGGAGGAAAAAACTTTCCCTGTTTTAGTTTTTAGGGGATTTTTAGTTTTTTTCTGCACACCATGACAAGTTCCCAGGGTTCTCAGTCCAGCAATAAACCCACTCTACACTGTTAAAAAGGAAACCTCATTTCAAGGGCTTGCTGCATGCCTCATGAGACCTCCCCAGAGGAAGTGAAATCCATGTAAATGTTTTAGCCACACAATGTGCCTCATTACCGGTATACTAAACAACAAGACCGAGGAAGGAAATATAACCAGTTCCTTCTGCCCTGGCAAAAACCTCAGCCAGGCTGTGAAATGCACCACACTGGCGAACAGATGCATGCACAGACATTCACAGTAGTTAGACCAAACGAAACACGTCTGCCAGGAATCTTTTCCACTGCTTGAGTGATAGGCCTGGATAAAAATCTCATAAGCGTTTTTTTTGCAGGAAAAGATCACATTCCTGGGGACCACAGGAGAATGAAAAGAAAATGGTGACCAGAAGGAAGCAAACAATGACAAACATATGCATTTCTATTATTACCAAACTGGAGAACAACAATAGTGTTAAATTTAAGCATAAAGTCATCCTGTTTTATATGACTTCATGGACTCTTAAAAGAACCAGGCCTAAAGACGTGACTGTCTTCTCCATACTCTTGCCATCTGTATCACTAGCAATTCACCTTAACTTTTCTGGGTGCAAAGTGAGAGGTAAAAGCACTAGTAAGAATGTGCATCACTTTTCACAACATTAATGGGTAATAGCAAATTAAATTAAACATCCTATATACTTAGAAGAATAAGAGCTCTTTCTGCTTGCAAAAGTCCTGCCAATGAAAGACCAAAACAACAGCAAAATAACTAACAAACCCCCCCACCCAAAAAAAAAAGAAACTCTGTTGTTTTCACTACTCTTCCTCCCCAAAAATCTCCATTTAACATCTTCATTTCTAGTTTTGCAATTTATAACAAGTCAACATGAGAGGGTTGAGCATTTAGTTGGACAACGAAATCGGTGTTGCTCACTTTTGTTTGTAACTTCAGGGCCTTCTAACAGTCCTGCTGCTAATGTCCCCACAGTCCTAAGGGTGAGATCCTGCCCCATTTGAAACTTATGGCAAAACTTCCAAAGGACCAGGATTTCTCCAAGTCTTTCAGTAAGAACGGAAACATCACTGGAATATCATTTGAATCTTGAGAAAAAACTTTATAGTGTTTGACCCAGCTTGATAACCTTCACTGAAAATCCCCAGTGGCTACTGGTCACGTACAGAAGGAGCCAGAGGTACTCTACCAACCTGTGGTGGAGCAAAGAATAAATCTTGCAGTGGGAGCATTGCTCACCAGAATGGGTATGACTGAAAACCCATGCTGACAGGGAGCCCGGTGCAGATATAAAGACAGCTCATCACCCCCACATGGACTAAAGGGGATATAAGGGAGACAGGAGTGTGGCACCGAAGGAATTTTAAGGGATTCCTATGAATGTGGTGCTTAGCCTGCTCCAGTGACTCTTGCAAAGAACTTTTCCTACTTGCTCCAGTTACCTCTGGAGCAACAGGATTTTCCCAAATGCACACCAAGGGTTTCCCCCAGGGGAAGAGGCCAGGAAAGACTGCACTTGTCCCTGGCTGCAGCACAGAGAAGGAAAGGGCCTCCGAATACTCCCTACTGGTAATGAATCACCTCTATTTGAAGGTTTGTACCAATGCAAATTCAGGTACATTCAGCTCATGACCTGACTTTTTGGGACATGCGTGCAGATGCCCATGAAAAAGAGCCTGGAGAATTTTTCTGATCCCTAAATTATGGGCCATCATATAAATACTGCTATACAATATTCAGCCTAGCTACCAGTTTCCACTTAGGAAGAAAGCTGGGTGAGATTCACAGGGCTGAAGGAGGTTAATGGGTAACGCGTGGGCAGGGCTGCGTAATGGAAGCTTGCACAGCAAGTATCCACGCTGCATTAGGCTCTAGCTAAAGTGAAGCCATGGTATCACTTTCATAAGCATCTGGTTTGCACTGGTGAAAACAATGATTCTTTCCCCAGATACACCTGTTACCAACCTCATATCTAAATGAGTAAGGAGTTTGTAGTGCCAGGTCTCTAGTTACTGAATGAAAAACAGTCTTTGCTGGGAGTGAGCTTTGAACAAAATTGCACAACAGCGAAAGGAAACAATAACCCATGGTTGCAGCTATAGCCCCAGACTAGGCAAAATCCACCCAGCATCACTAGCAGTAAATACTCAAAAGAATCATGAGGCAAAGTATGTAGGTCCTGTATTTGCAAACATGGCAAATATAACCTCCTAAAGGTTATAAAGGTACTAAAATATCCACTTGAGAGACCAAGGATTGCCACGAGACCGATGGAGCCAGAGCTCCACTTGCAATTGTTGCATTTTCTCTCCATGGCTCTCTACCTTAAATTCCCCAACCACAGACAGAATTGAGAGATGGTAGAAAGAAAAGTGTTCCTTAGTTGCTTAAACAGGCAAATCTAATAAATGACAAAATGAAAAAAAAAAATCCCAAAACCAAAGGTTTAGGGAGATGTGAATGTGCTTTTCCATGTGTAGGTGCCTCTTTGCACAAGATAAAATCCTGTATGTAACGGGAATTTATATAATTTTTAATCGCAATTGGTATTAGGAGGCAATAGGAGAGCAAAAGCATTCTTTACACTAGCATAGGGGGAAAGGATGCAAGCACAGAACACGCGAACGTGCAGTCACATCCAGGACAGTAAAAGGGGCTAAGAGAATTCAAATTAAACATGCCAAGTCCTTCAGAGGAGACATCAGGTTGAATTACTGAGGGACCAACCAACTGTCTTTGTGCTGTACTTTCCATACACTCATGTCCTTCTTACCATTAACCTGCAGTTATCCCTCTCTGCCTCTTCGGCATGCTGACATGGGCACAATCAAGCATTAACAAAATTCCACAGATGGAATAGCTGGAAGTTGGAGACATTGCAAACCATATCCACAATGATAGGCCACTGACATTAGCAGGAATTTTAATGCCTAACCTATTTTCATGTGCGTCTGCAAAACCCAATATCCACAGTTTCATCTGCAAACAGAAGTCCAGCCAGTGCTTTGATATAGATGCTTGGCTTTTGTTTGATCTTATCCTTGTTTGTTCTTGTCCCTTTGCCTCCAGTCTCTCTCCTTTCTCTTCAGATCAAGTGCCCATCACTTCTTGGCCATTTCTCCCCCAAAAACAGTGAAAGATACAGGTTCCTCAACTTTAAAAATAACTTACTTTAAAAAAAAAAAAATTAGAAACACAGGTGTTACAGAATGCAATTTTGTCTATAGTTGTGTTTGTTCTAGAAATCCATGACTTACCAGTACTAAGGAAGCCAAAAACACCGACCCGGTAGTTCGCTGTCACAACAATGACGTTACTGACGGCAGCTAGGTATGATCCATCTATGGCTGTCTTTTCCGCCTCAGCATTGTAACTCCCTCCGTTGTGGAAGAACAGCAGCGCTGACATATTTTTGACCTGCCGTGACAACCAGGTTAATGTTTCTGTAGCCAACTGCTTTTGCAGGTCACTGATGAGAACACAAGCATCTTACCCACTAACATCATCTAAGCCATTCATAGCTCTTTAACAGTGGCCATAATGAGGGGCTACCTGGCCATTTGTCTAGAATTCTAGGGCTGAATTATCCATAATGACCTATATACCATTAAAGAGGACACTATTTCCAGTATAAAGAAGATTTAATGGCACCACTGTGTTCCACCAGCCAACAACTCTACCAGGTTAGCTCAAGGCAGAACCCTCCTACTGACTTGGCCATTGAGCATGTGGTGGGCTTGCTTTTGGTGTAACATGTCCGCTTTACACAAACCCGTGGGAAAAGCTGAAAAAAGTGGGAAAAGCTGAAACAAGTGGGAAACAGGAGAAGAAAAAGGCCTCTTGGGTTGTTTCATCTTCAGTAGGACTAACTCAATAGCTGTGCAGAGCTACTTCCTACTCTCCAGTCTTCAGTGTTTAAATACTGGCTAGCCTAAAAAATCTCATTTGACAAGAGTTCTTCCTTGCCTCTTCACCCCACATGGAGGTTTTCCTCTACTAGTTATATAGAGGGGTCCTGCAGAGAGAACTTTATCTCAGCATGGGAGAGACTCACCTCCCATGAAGCACAGAGGGGGTCTGCCCCAGAGAATACAGCAGGACTCTCAGGATGGGAAGAAGCTGGTGCCCATATTACCACTCCTTGCAGAGCTACCCAATTTTGTGCAGAAATGGAGGCTTTTTCTCAAAGGACCACCACATCTGGGTGGACTCTCTCTGCACACACAGCAGGGCTGCCGCTGCGTGACAAGCACAAAAGCAGAACTACCCAGGATACCTCAGCATTTACCAGCAGATTACAGCTCTGTCAAGATAACACTTAGAAGAAATACCAGTGAAACATATGAAGGGGTTTTCTTTTGGCTTTTTCCCCTTTTTTTTTTTTTTTCTCCTTTCCTGCTGCAAAAAGCAGAATAACCTGCTCCAAATACTAGAAAGGTTTTTTCAGAGTGTAATCTCGATTTTCCATTCAGCACTTTCATGTCCTATTGCCCACTTCGGGACTCTCCTGAAGGAGGCTCCTCTCTCCTCTGCTGATCAGCAGGTCACACACACCAATTCATCCCGCTTTCTGCTTTGGCAGATGGTGGTGTTTTTCAAAGAAGGGCTGGTGTCCCCTGCAGCAGCATCACAGTACGTCTGAGGTTTGTTTTTCCCTGCAGCTAGAGGGTATTGGGCTCTGTTGCCGTTATTTTCTGGATGGAGCTTAGCTAAACACAACAGTCCCATCCGCTCTGGCAAAGGATGTCTCCAGCAGAAACTGTCTCTACAGGAGAAGCGGCAGGGAAGTGATGGTTGCAGCCTCCTGCAAAATGACAGGATAGGAGGCAAAGTCCCCTCAGTTGCCCTTAATTGTGTGTGCTCCTCACTTATCTATCTGAGAATCACTTCAGAGGCTTCTTGTAAGCACAATGTTACCAAGAAAACCCCAGAAATTACAAGCACTGAAACATGCTGCTCGCTCTCAGGAACTTCTGCTCCTGAATAGAAATTGCCCAATTCACAGTGTCTTGTCCCCGGTTCCCATTTCTGCACTGCATGCAGCAGAGAGACATGGGGGGATGGAACAAAGAATGAATCTGTGTTGACATGGAAATTCATTCTAAAATACAACCACATCAACCCATGTCAGCTAAAATGATGTTAAACATGATGCTGAGCCTGCGTCGTCCTGTCAGCTCAGCATGGTGAAGCCTGATGTTCTAACTAGGCATCTCCTACCTATCCAGCAAGACCTCCATCTGTCCTGTAAGTTGTATATTACATTATGTGGAGCGACTTTACACAACGGTCTAAGTGATGAAATGCTTAAGAAAGGAAAAGATGGGAAATAAAAGTTTAAAACAGCAAAACAAAGCCTGTTGCAACAGATACGGAGCAATTTGGGGGAAGATTTAGCACTGGGGCTGCGCCTAATGCCAAGTGTCTGGATGTAGCCTTCCCATTTCTAATCTGCATCAAGCAAATACAGATCTCTCTCCTATGTAAAGGTAAACTATCATGAAAAATAATTAGGGTTTTAATCCCAAGGCATTTCAATCTCAGAGCTCATGGATTTGGGCATTGGAGATGAAGGCTATTTAACATAATTGCCTTCCCATTTCTTATTAGCTGTTTTAACAGCCTCGCACAATTATTTTCATGCTATAATTGAACTGTGCCTCACAATATGAGATGTTTAATATCACCTATCTATATATATATATTTGGTCGCCAATTGATTTTTTACTATACATTAGCTGCTGGATAATTTATTTTGAATATAAGTGAATTTCCCCTAAGCCTTGTTCTCAATCAAATTCAATGAAACACTGCAATTAAATCTGTGAGGCAAAAGAGCTGTCAAGGCAGAAGAAACACAGGACCTCTAACTAAAGCCTGCTGGAGTCAGTCTCTTCACCCCCCACCACTTGGTACCAGGCTTAGATGCAGCACCGCCAGCGTCAGTGCCAAGCTGCAGTGGGGCACACGTGGGGCAATGCTGGGCAGAGTGGGGCCAGCACATTCCTCATAGACAGGCCATGTCTGCCACATAGCTACTGCCCATTGCAGCATTTTGCTCCACACTTAGCAACAAAACACAGACAGTCGCACTTTGAGGTGTAAAATCTGTGCAAAGACTTCCAGCTGGGGCATGGTCAGATGGCTCCTGCTGGCTTCGCTAGCACAGGGGTGTCTTCTACAATAGAGCCACTGGGCTCCCCAGGTCTCACACCTGTAGGGGCTTAGGTCCCATGTGCAAACCCTCAAGGGGTTCCTTGCAGGAACCTGCAAGTCAGCTGGAAGTCTGAAAGGCTTTATAATATTCAGAATCATCTTCTCCTTCCTCCTGTAAAACATTTAATGAGCTACTTGGCAGGGATAGATTTAAACTCTACCGAGCCAGGCAACACCAAGTGCTTTTACTACTGTACAATATTGCTCTGTAAAGAATTGAGTGCAACAGGGATGATGCAATGAGGATGAGAATAACACATGCAGGGGATGGGACAAGAGGAGAGAGGGTGCACTTTCTATTCTTATTTAGTGAAGAGTTTCAACTCTTGATCTTACATTTGAGCCCTTTGCAAATCAAGCTGAAGCACAGCTTTACTTTGCTAGTGTGACAGGTAGCGATGGTTATAGGTGGAAAAAAGTCTCTCAGAAGTGCCAGTTTTATTTGGAGGGTTATGCGGTACACATAGCTTTGGAAGCAAAATGAGGTGATGTCATTCACCTTCTTCACTGCTTGACAGTTAAGGAGTCCTTTGGTGGCAGGCAGCAGTCCCCGCACCGTGCTCTTGATCAGGCTCAAAATGCTGCTGAACGACCTCTGCATTCGCTGCTCTCCAGGAGGTTTTATATTCAGTATTTACTAGTTAATTTAACTTTCCATGGGCTGAAAACATATAACTATGGCTTTCTGTGTGAGTAAAAAATAGAGCTCACCACAAAAAGCAACAGGAAAATGCCATGCCTTCTGCTCCCAGCTACTTCTGCAAAAACAGAAGTTTTGGTTCTCTCTTGGGCTAGACTTGCGCATGTGAAACTGATTGACTTGACTGGACCTACTTCTACCTTACACCTCTACACAAGACAAGAGGGATTCAGTTCTCAGTACCACTAAGGAGAAAAGACAAGCCCATTTAGTCTATCAGACAGTAGAAAATACAGTGCTTTCAAATAAGTTGCTTGAAAGCAGCACTTAAGCAGATCTGGCAAACTGCCTGGGACAGTGACCTGATGTTTTCAATAAGTGATAACTGCACTCAAGGCAAGATGACGGTCTGGTGCTGCAGGGAGAAAATTGCTGGTCTTTCTGATTAAAAGAACCTTCAAGGGACTCTGTGTGCTGCTGTCACATAGCTAGACCAGCTCTTTGCAGTATGACAGACTCATAAATTTCTATTATACCTACTGTCACCTTCTGAAAATTACCAGTACTGTGGAAAGAAAAACTCTGTTCCTGTGCTCTGGGCCCACTCTTTGATGGGATTCACATGTTATTCAGCACCTTTATCCCCAGCTGCCAGGGGTTTGGCCAATCATCTAAACTTGGCTCTAACTTGAAGCTTTATTTTATATCTGTTTAGAATGAGAAATTCAAGAGCTTTCAAATGACAATTTCTCAGATTGTACCACTGGCCCCATCATCTTTAAAATATCTATTAGTATGCTCTGTGGGCTGGGCACAAATCTAGCATTGCTTGCTACCCTCATTCTTCAACAGCTCCCACAGATGTCAACAGGGGAACAGTAAAGATGAGGGTGAATAATCCCATCTGCTGCTGCTTGACTGGTAGTGTTGATGTTGTATTGCGTTATCGTCTCCTGGACAGTCTCATTTCAGGGACATTGCTATCGCAGTCTTTAATTTCTCCTCCTTTGCTGTCATTTTGTTCTTGTGCTTTGTTTCCCTCTTTGTCCCTCTTTTATTTCTAGCTTTTTAATTTTCTACCCTCCTACTTACCCAAACACAGCTCCCTGGGAGCCTACAGGGAATACTCTTGCACCAGTACAAACAACAGAGTGCCTAATTTAACCTTGCAGGGCTTTGTGAAGACCACATGAAAAACAATCATTCATGCCAATTAAAAGTGCTTTGAAAAGACACAGTGCTCAGCTACAAAATAATTCAACTCATCTCCTACTTACAGTGGTGGCAGGAACAAAGACATTCAGATATAGGCAGTCTTCATTGACAGAGTGTGATGGGGCCTCTCCATCTCCTGGCTGCCAACAAGTTGCCCTAGAGACACAGATTGAGAAAATTACAATCAAAAGGCTTGTACCCTTTCCACTGCTGCTATTTTCTTACATTTTGATGCATTAAGTTTATACAGTCTTTAAATCTATAGGTCTGAATCACATTTAAGACTATGCCCATCTATACCTCAGTAACAAATACGTGCGTTTGTATACACATATACAAATGCAAAAAACACATTGTATTTTCAGGTCTGTAATTCTTCCCTCAGAAAACCAGCACCATTTAAAAAAGATTAGAACTTGAAAATAAGCCTTCAGAAAACTCACACTTTACATAAACTGCACAAAATTAGCACCAGATATAAGAGGAGCAGGACGGGGGGTCTCAGGCACAGGTTCCCCCTGCTATTGCCTGCACACCTATGTAATCCACTCTTTTGCTGAAATGCCAACTATTTATTTTAATTTCTGATAGTCTGTGGGCTACATTTATTTATATTGACTTTCATTTCTAACAGTCTGTGGAAAATATGGTAAGTTTAAAAAGTTAACGCATTTTTAAGACTGTTTGCTCTAAGCATCGTAGCAGACCATTAACAGTGCTCAGAAATGTTAAAAGTAACTTTTCAATAGGAATTCAGCCAGCCAGCCACGTACAGAAAATAATTTTCTGGCCATCGTCTGTATGAGATTCATACGGTTGAGCTCTCCAAGAATCAAGTGGATGACTTTTGCAGTTCAGACATAAGCTATTTTGAAGCCAGTTCCTTCTACTTCACAACCATATTTATATCACATAATGAGTTATAGAAAAGCATCACAATTTATTAAGGAAGAAGCCAAAAGAGGCTATTGAAAAGACAGTAATATCTCAAAGAATTATTTCTAAATTATCATTTTTAATGCCCTTGTAAAATTTTACACCGACGGTGTGCAGAATTTAGTAGAAAACTGCAACAAAGAGGACCAGCTTTAATGCAATTCTACAAAATCTTTCCATAAGGGAGGTTCCCAGGACGGTGATATCACTCAGTAGTTTTTACACTGACATAGAGAAGCACATCATCGCCAACCAAAACTGCTCAAGCAATTTTTGGCAGACAAAATACTAATGCCCAGGTAGGAACCCGGCCAGGACAACAGGTCTAACACTATTAATCATACAGCTTTCCACAGGGCAGC
>NW_010532508.1:8644-10111 GCF_000687285.1 Phaethon lepturus | reverse complement strand
CCCATGCTCATGGCAATTTTTTTTCTTTTTTTTTTTTTTTTCTTCTCATGCTGGGACCAACTCCAGGGAAAGGCTGCCACCTGCTGAAGCAAGTCCACAGCTCCTCCAACAGCTGGACAGGCTTTTTGGTTGGTTTTGTTTGGTTTCTTTTTCTTCTAAGTCTTTTTTCAGGTCCAGGCTGATAAATAAACATTTCCCTTCTATCAGTAATGTCACTATGCTAATGTGAATTTCTTATCTACAAATATTATGCAAGACCAATATAGAGTCCTAAAAAATACAGAGGTCAACACTTTCTATACAGAGAGAGTGAGGTCCCTCTGATTCTCCAAGTGCATCTCCATGGCGTTAAGCTCAAGGAATTATCTTTTTTAACCTTAAATGCATAATAGAAGATAATGGCCAATTCCTTCCTTGGCCTAAGGAAGCACTGAGAATTCAAGAGAAAGGAGCAGATTAACTAAGGTCCCTAAATTGCTTTGAAAATCTCAGCCAGGATGCTCATTGCAACACCAAGTCTTCAAAGAAAGACCACAGAGGCAGATGGCTCTTACCAAAGTCCTAGCAGACACCACACGGTGGCTGCAGACACAAAGAGCTGATGGTGTGCATCTTAACCCAACATCACTTTGCATGAGGAAACAAAAAGCCACATCTCACTAGATCCCTCCAGTGTACATAAGGCTGCGTGGCTACTGTGGTGCTGTTAACATCTCCACAACTCAGGGACAACCTGAAGGATGAGCCCACCAAAGGCTAGATGCTCTTTCAACTCCTCAAGACAATGCTGCATCTCTTTTCACTCGGTGTGTCACAGGCTTTGCTAGACACTTCTAGAGACAAATCCCGAGTAGTGGAGGGACCAAACAGCTTCCACACAGTGATAGGTATCTAAATCCGCAGCCTCAGGGTGTGTTTCCACCAAGGCAGGTGGTGATTCATGTCCGGCTGCAGGGTGCCATCCTCCCAGCTCCCTTGCAAAATCTGTCATTTGCTCAACCATGTAAGCTCTTGGCCAGATCAGCTAACTCAAGTAGTTCATCAATAACCACATGACAACCACTCCCAGTGCCAGGACTGAACAGGACCGCATGGCCAGCTGTGGCTGGAAGAATAAGAGAATCTCAGTAGACCTCAGGTCTATATTAGCCACCTTGGAAACTCAGGTCACTAAAGCTCAGCTATCAGCTCTGATTTCTGCAACTCCCTCTACAGAAAATTCACTCAGTCCTTCCACCAACTGTCACCTTTTGACTGTCTTGCACCTTCAATCTCCTCTTTTTGTTTCTATCATTTTTTCCCCTTGCTTTTTATTGATAGTGTCCTGGTTTCAGCCAGGATAGAGCTGGTTTTCTTCACAGAAGCTAGCCTGAGTCTATGTTTGGATTTGGGATGAGAAACTGTTGATAACGTGCTGATGTTTTGGGTTGTTGCTGAGCAGTCAAGGACAGTCCAGCTTCTCCTGCT
>NW_010532508.1:0-8508 GCF_000687285.1 Phaethon lepturus | reverse complement strand
CGGAAATCGCTGCTCGGGGACGGGCTGTCGATCACGGGGTGGTGAGCAATTGCTGTACTGGGCATCACTTGTTCTTGTACATTCCTTTGTTGGTATTATTGTTGTTATCATTGTTGTTTCTTTCTCTCTTTCTGTCCTATTAAACTGTTTTTATCTCAACCCACAAGTTTTTTTTTCCCCAATTCTCTCCCCCGTCCCGCTGGGGGAGGGGGGAGTGAGCGAGCGGCTGCGTGGCGCTTAGTTGCCGGCTGGGGCTAAACCACGACAGATAGGAATGCATTGGGTACCTGCTCGTGTGTATCAACTTCCTCTGTACGTGTGCAACATGGCTTGCTCAAACGGGTTTTGTCTGCTCTGTATTTTGCTTTCTATTATGTACAGCTGGGATGCACTGTGAGAAAGACCCTTTAAAAACACTCTCATATCTTGTTTCACATTGTTGCTGCATTTCCATTTGCTGGGAAGGGGCAGGGGGGTTAAAGAGAAATCCACTGTCCTGACATGTTCCACGGCACAGATACATGAAGTAGTGTGACCCGAACCCTCTTTTCTTTAATTAAGAAATACACATTCACAATTTGTCATTTTGGATCCCCAATGCAACAAAATTAAGACTCATATCAAGACTAAATGAAAAACAAACATGCACACAAAGGGTATGTCCATAGAGTGCCTCCAACCCAAACTCACCGAACAGCGATGTCTGTACAGCCCTGGAGAGCCAGGGCCAGCCAACAGAAAACATTAGACACTTAGGAGAAATTTAGCTCATCTGCTAATACAGTTCCTAGTCCTTGTTTCCTCTTAAGGCATTACCTAAAATGTTTATAACTTCTGTACTTCTGTCTAAGTATTTGCCTTTCAATAGCTTTTGGACAGAAAAGACTACCTGGGTCCTTCAGCCTGATCTCCTAGACACTACTAGGCAGAGAATTTCTACATTATGCCGACAGCTTCTGGTCACATCAGCATCAAAGAGCCCCTGTTTGATTAAATACAAATTTATGGCTCAGCTAGAGCAAAAGGTATTTGTATAAACACTATATAAATACCTGTATAAATATTCAAAATGAAAATGGATTGACAGATGTCAGTCGATGGGGAGTTATGTGTTGCTTCAAGGCAATGGACTGGAATCTGCCTTTTTTCTTGACGTGCTTGCGTGCATTAACATATACATGGAGAAAATATATTTTTGCTAAACAAAGTCCCAAACTTGTATTAATCCATACCCTCTAGGTTCTTTTGCAAGAAAGGACATGAATATCGTGGTCATCACTCTAGCTGATTTCACAGCTATTTCACAATAAGCACTTCTGCAGATGATCAAAGGGGTTTCTTACCGAGCCACAGTAGCATTCCAGGTTTCCACCCAAGCAAACGGTTCTGGAGGACTGAAGCGCCTCTCTGCAAGGGGAGGTGCAGCGTATGGGATCCCCAGGAACTGGTTGATATTTCTCCACTCCGAGCCAACGTGGATCACCTGGGATTTGCCCATCAGATCTCCATGGGATGGGATGTACACAGATGGGGTTAAATCAGATTCAGAAATGGGCAGGAATAAATCTATTGGGGTGGTCAAGGGGGAGGAAACAGAGGAAAAATAATTTGCTTTTTCAAGTTAGTACCATTTCAGAAATGAAAATTAATCTCATTTCCCTTAATTTTAAACTGGTAAGTGTTTAATTCACTTCTTTAAATGAAAGATAGATAAATTTGTGTTATTCTCTTCCTATAAAATACTTCATGCTATCCTAGATGTTAGCTGCTACAAACATTTAACTTCCCAAACCCTTACTCAAACATTTCTTCCAGATCAGACATCACATTAGAATATAAATCTGAGCATCTCTACAAAAAGGGAGAGAGATTTTCAGACTTCCCCACCCTGCCAGCTCTAAAAAGCACAACGTTAAACCTTTAAACATTTTTAGCAAGTCAGAGAGAGGAAAGATAACCACACGGCTCATTCATTTGAGCTCTCACCAGGAAAGAGTTGCACTTGTCACCTTTCCAGTAGCCGCTTCATCATGCAAGATAGAAGAACTTCAACAGAAGGTAATAAGCACAACCCATGTCCAAATTCCATACAGTCCTGTGTAGGGACTGCTATTCTTGAAGTGGGAATCATCAGTGCAAGTGCTCACTTTAAGTCAGGCACATGTGTGCTTTTCTACATGCCAGAGAGGGGAATGCAAGCAGGTAGGGTACCAGAGGGTCTTCATCACCATCTCTTGCATTACACTCTATTGTGAATACGGCCGTTTTCTTCCACAGAACTTATGCCAGTATCTACATTTTAGATCAAACATAATTGCTACCTGAATTTATTTTTTGTTCTGCAGAAAATTCTGAAAGATTGGGGGGTTATAGTTTGATCCAAATTTCTTTCCTTTTTATATGAGGATTATCTGAATCCTTGGCTATCTATCCAAAGAAGAGGTTTTTCAATAATGCCTCACCTTAAAACAGAGCTAAGTGATACCTCATACTATTTCACTCCTAAAACAATGTATGTGATAGGCAGAAACCAAATTCTAAGTCACGTGACTAAAACTGAAACTGTATATAAATATACAGACACATAAGTCTAGCTTTTATCAGTCTGTGATTTTGCTTCATTTGACCATGACAAAACTCCTATTTCCATCACTGAGTTTGAATCTAGAAGGTTCTCAATGATTTGTCAATTCTTCACAGAAATTTCAGTGAAGAGAAAAGGAAATATTTGTTCCCTTCCCCTTTATTGTTATCTGGTTTTGAATTACTTCTAATAAAAGAAATAATGAGTATTACATGAAAAGAAAGTATCTTTTAAAATCAAGGGGAAAAAACAACAAAACTTAGAGTTAACAAATAAGTACATAACCAAACAATATAATTTTTACCTGTCTATACAACTTCTACTTCTCTCTTAAATCATTTTCACTTCTTTAAAATATTAGTTCATCTTGGTTTAGTGTTTTCTGTTTATGTGCTTTTGTTTGTTTGTTTTCTCCAGAAGTGGTCATTAAGACTTTCAATTGACAGTGGGTTTTCAACACTCCTTGTCTTATTCTCAGAGTTTAAAAGGAAGAACATATAGAAACATCTTCTGCAGATGAAAAGGAAGGAGCTGGACTTTCATACTGTTTTTTTGTTTGATTTTATCATTCTGCACTTTCCAAAACATCCTTCATAGACTAGATGTCCTTTATTACATCTGCTTCAACACTAGATGGTAACAGTATGTTTTCATGCATTTTTATAAAAAGTATTTGGGGATATTGTCCCATCCCACTTGGTTGTAACTCCACTGAAACCACAATGGACAATTGTCTAGGAGACATCCATATTTCTTTATGTCTAGTGAGGATTTCCTCACTCTTCCATTCACAGGAATTGTGTACAGACCACCACAGTTGAGTTCCTTCCTCCACAGCCATAGCATGCTCTTACCTTGTCTCCTATAGATATATGTAGCTGGCTCTTTCAGTAAAACCCAGCAGCTGTGCCCTTGCAGGCCATGTATGCACATCTGTGTATCAGGGTAGAAAAGGCATCTTATTGCTGAAGGCTGGATTTCCAGTGTAACCACTGTACATGACTGGTTCTTTGAACAAGCTGTGAGGTGAAACAAAGAAAAAGAGCAGAGTATTTTGTATGACATTGTTACAAGATGCTTGAAAGAAAGGTTTTACAACAGGTCAAGCAACAAAGATATGAAGTAGCTCTAAAGCAGAATAATGGGACATAAATGTCCCCAGATTCCCAGAACATTCTCCAAAATAGCCAAAGGACAAAAGGTTATATTGGCTTTAAAATGGAGCAATACAGCAAGAGAACCGGTAGGTTTTAGGAGGAGAAAAGCATCTTCTAATAAAGTACTGAGGACCTCAGCTGAATTCAAACAGTCCCCAGGGAGCCCCAGGGAACGGTTTCAGAATAAGAAAAGTGATCCTCTCGCTCGTCCCAGTTTGTACTCAGAGGTGGATATCCACACTTTTCCTTTAGAAAGACTGCTTCAAACATTTACAGGAAAAGGAAAAAAACAGTAAGTTACACTGTTCACCTTCATGAGGGCCATCTACTGCAAAAAGTGGAACCATTCCAAGGACCATCTTCTGCAGCAGGTGGGAACTTCTCCTTATTTCTACCACTCTTCAGCACTGAGGATTTGCCAGTCATGTGAAGTTAAAGGACTCTCTGCTTTCTATTCAGGCTATTGAGTAAAGCAGTTCCCTTATTGATGAGCTTCCCTTAACTGTTCTTTAGAAAATAATTACATCATCCTTTCATTATTCACTACAGTATTCTCCAAATTGTACAATGCCTGGAGAAGTAAGAGATCTCTGTGTCCAAGAGGTGTGAAAATTATGCAATCACTGTATGGTATTTTATGTCTATTGTATCTTTCATTAGATAAATGACTTCAGGTGCTTTCTCTCAAATTCAGAAACGGTGGGGTAATCATTAAAAACAAGTAAAATCAGTGTATCTATGTCAGAAGGTAGGAGGAGGGCTGTTCTTGGTTTTTCAGGCTCACAAGGCAGTATTTTCTGTATAGCTATGAATAACCATTTCTTACCGGATAGACAAAAGTCTCTGGCAGTGGAGAAGTCATTGGATATATCTCTACTAACTTGCACAACTTCAAAGGTTGAGATGGATGAATCCATAAGAACAGAAGACACATTTAAGGGTTGCCATATATCCGAATAATCTGTAAAATGAACCATAAAAAAAAATATAACTAGAGGAATCAGTAAAAACTTCAGAGGAAAATAATATAGAAGTAAAGCATTGTGGAGTTCCCCAATGAAAGGTTTTCACCTTCCTTTGCATCAAATGGGATTAAGTGAAATAAAATATTCAGAGGCCACTGGTTGACTAGAGGCTCCAGTCCCATTTTCAGAGGTCATGTACAACGAGGTTCACACGGGTATTCAGTTAATAGAGGTAAATCTGGAGCAGCTCCATCCAGGTTCGCATGTAAATCCACCTCATTTCAATAAATGGTTTCTGAACAGGCCTAATTACATTAAAGGACATAGGTCATAGTGCTTGCACACAAGCTCCTTGGAAGGCAAGTGGAGATCCCCCAGAACCTTCAGCAGACATGCACATCTATATCTAAAACAGCAGCTGGCTTACTAAGGTAGGCTTCACCTCAGTAACCTGCAAGGTAGATGTCTACATCTGAGTTAATCACACTAGACTCCTTGTACTATCAGGAGGGTCAGTTTCATTATACAGTATCTCCATCCTGGTTTAGAAGTCACCTTTAGGATGAGAGGAATCACCCCCAGGAATCCACTGATTACAGGAGCCAGATGTCCATGTTGTCTGTACAGGGAACCTCAAGTAAGCAGCTGAAACAGAGATGTCTCTGTTCCCTGCATACATCTACATACGGAGAGCTCGTCCTGACCTTACAGACTAAGTGAAAATGAGACAACAGTTTTCACAAATGTTGTATTTTGTCTTCACTTCCCTTACAAACAATCAACCAAACTCCCACAGAAGCACATGCAATTAGCACAGATTTACAGAATTTTTTTTTTAAAGGTCACGAGGATTATATTGACCATTTTAATTTGATTTCATAGACAGAATTACATGAAATTCTATGAACTGTTCTAATATCATGTAACTGCTACATAATTAAGATTTAATTCTATTTCATATGTATATATACACATATACACAAATATGTACACATAGATACACACGTGTATTACATATATAAACACATATATTCACATATATACATGTACACATGCATGTACCTCTGTAAGCATATATGTACACATACATACTGACTCTATTATTCATCAAGAATTATTCTTCTGTCTCACAGTGGATTAAAAAAATGCCACAAACATTCTTTTCTCATACACAAACAGACAAAAATATCTGCAGGCTCTTAGTTTTGAACACGGAAGTCAAAAAAGAAGGCTTGGGAAGAATGGGCCTTTAATTATTTTAGTTTCTTTCAACAGTTCAATATATTTTAAAAGCAAAGGGGCCCTGCTGTGGCCACCGAATCCTCAACAGGAGGTTGGCGTTACCCTCTGCGTGTAATTGTAGGGTGAGGACAGAGCTGAGTCAGCTGTTGTCTTGCTATTCCTGGTGAGCAGATCTTGTCCTGTTGCTTGAGTTCATTTACCACACAGATGCAAAAGCTGTGAGCGTTCATTCCACTAAAGATTTCTTTTAGTCTTCTGAGAAATGGGTGACTTGCAAAGATGGCTAAAGTTTCCTTCCTTCCCCTCCTCACAGGCAGACAGCTGTGACCATATCACTCAACATCAAATCTGAGGCTGAGGGCTGGGGTTCATACAATTGGGGCTGTGGCATGCCCTCCCTGCAACTTGGAAATCCTGGTGCTGACATACTTGTCGAGTTGATGAGAACCCAAGATGCAAGACAGACTACAGACTAGCCTGGTTGCATCATTCCTTGAGCAAATAGGCAGGGAATAGCAATGACTAAATTAGATCCTTTTATTTTTTTATTCCAAATAATTCATGGCAACACAGAGTAACTGCCACAACTCAGAGCTCTATGTTGATACTAAAAGTTTTTGTTTTCACAAGGTAAATCCTTCCCAAGGAAGTGTAAACCTCAAACATGGGTTATCTCCCAGAGTACAAGCTGAAAAAACATGATGTGTTACCATGATTCCCAAGGCTGTTACCTTTGTGCTAGCTCCTTTTGCTCTCATCAGAAGAAAATATCTGATGGAGTGATGAATTGACCTACTGTACCCCATATAACTTCCCAAAAAGCTGAGCCCTAGTTCATACCCATGAACTAGAGGCAAGAAAGCAGCACTGGGTCCCATAGGTCCTTTTCAATCACTTCAAAATCATTCCATTAGTGTTATATTTGGGAGCAACTCTTCTAAGAGAGAGAGAGGATGAAAGTTTCCAGCTAAGTAGAAATGAAGATTAATTTGGTATTGCACTGTTATATGTTAAAGACCACAAGCTTACTTGATATTACAGAGTAGCAAAGTCATCATCAGCACTATATTCAGAGGGAGTCTGAACTAGTAAGGGAGCAATGACCCTGCAATCACAGCTTGACTTGTGCAACAGACCCACTGCACTTAATCTTTTTCTTCCCCTTAAGCACTGACTATTCAATTATTTTAGAGGAACACAGTGAATTTAGTCATGTGGAAATTACTACATTTCATATTGTCAATGGTTTCTCTATTTTAAAACCATCTAATATGACCTGTTGCATGACCCGTGATAGAAAATTTCAGCCTCTAAACCTAGGGTGACAGTTTGTGGCATTTATTTAGAAAGATACTTAAAAATAGAAATCAGCTCTGTAAGTGATGGAGAATTAACCATTACATCCTCTCCAGAGATTATATGCCTGCAGTACTAGATCCCCCAGACCTTACTTTTCCAGATTATATCTTGTCAGTTTAAGTTTTCAATTATTTCTTAGTTTCTTTTTCTAAAAACATGAACAATAAAAGATTATTTTTTAATCAGTATGACTTAAAATTTGTTTTTTACATAAGAGCAACATTGCCATCTTGCACTGTGTACAGTACTAGTAACTGAGGTCCTACTACTGGAACAAGTAATCTCGCTAGGTTCAGACACAAAGCCTCAAATTACTAGCTGTGGTTCTTTCAAAAAAGAGCCTTGTCTAGATTCCATTGTAAGTGAACAAGTCTGGGTGCATCAGTGGTTTTGGAAGATATTTCACCAGGCTGAGTCTCTTCCCATAGCTTCTCTGACTCACCGAGTGACCTCGGGCAAGTCTCATAATCCTCATGTGCCTCTGCTCACAGGTCAAACATTCAGAAGTGTTCTTGCTAAGCTAAATTCTACTCTCTCAGGAAAGAAATCCAAAACAATTCCACAAAAGCAAAACAAATTCCTTGGATTTACACCTCTGACACTTGAATTTGGCCTCCTGTATCTATTTCTCTGAGGTTTACTAGCTTACCATTACTAAAATCTTTTGAAGGTGCTAAAATTAAGCTTGTGAGTGCACACTGCAATTATTAGGTACATGTAATGTGTTCCACATTTGATCACAAGCTAAGTTTCCTACTTCTATATTAAAATATTTTTATTTTATCCCTTTTGGGATAGAGTCAATAATAATATTAATTTTAAATACATATAAGACACATGGGCACTCTGCAGCCCATGCTAGGCACAGAAGAGTGACCACTCATGATGCAAACATCCATAGATTGTACATTTATACCTAAAACAGATGTTATTTTGCTTGTTGTTTGCCCTGAATCTCACAGAAGTGACCCTTGCAACCTCCCACCACCTACATGGGGTTGTTTTGGGGGTTGGCTTGGGGTTTGTGGGTTTTTTTCTTCCGTTCTTAGTCCTGGAAGAAGCATTCATTATCTCAGATGAGATTTATATACTGAGACTTCCAGTGTTTTCCTTTTCCGATCTTCTGCCCAGCTGACCTCAGATGCAGATAAATGCAGAAATGTTATTTTTTATAATAACATTTTAATAATATAATATAATT
>NW_010532507.1:0-1885 GCF_000687285.1 Phaethon lepturus | reverse complement strand
CCGTTCTATGTAACACTTTAGTTTGTTTTCAGATTTCTTCTAAGTCTGTTGACATTTGCCCGCTTTGATCAACATACATACAACAGCTAGTGTTTATGATGGTACAAACACCTCCCTGTGAAGCTAATAATAAATCTAACGCCATTCGGTTTTGACGTATCACCTGTGGTAGGCTGGAAACCTCCTTCTGTAGGGCTTGAATTGCATCTATTGTCTTGTTCTCTATTATTTCTATAACTGCTAAAATGTTCACTAGAGTCTTTTCCAGTTCACTCACACCAAGCTATGGGAGGAACCATCTTACAAAAGCATGAAATCTTGTGGGTCTGCCTGCAATTGCGTTGCGAGCCCTGGTCATTCTCCTTAGAAAAGTTCTGATCCACCCTTTTTGTTGATGTAATTTATCCACTATGGTCCTATTAGGAACCAAGGCCCCTAAAGTACATGCTCCCTGCCAATCTTGGGGTAGAATTTTCCTAGCTGTATCATTACATAGCCAAAACCATCCTGTTCCTTCAGAAACCGGCAGTCCGGAAAAATTAGGTACATGGGGTGTGCTTGGTCTCCAGTATGATGCCATTCTATTACAACCAGGAAAACAGCCTATGAACCTAGTAGTTTGTTTACATGTATAATCACCACATCCATCGTCTCCTGACTTTAAATCATGTGAGGAGATGGAATCGTTTCCTGGACCACATATATATAAATAGAAGAATTGGAATCAGGATTTCTAATAGAGACTGATAATTCAACCTGTTCCCTTTTTTTTTTTTTGAAGAACTGTAACTCCTATTAGAGGTAGTGTCTGTCTAGAATCCCTAGGCATTTCAGTACACATCCAACAATAGCTCTTGTTTGGAATTTGGGTAACACTCTGGGTCAATGTCAGATGTGTATTCTGATCCCAGTAAATCATTTCACAAATTGGACTCATGGTTACCAAATTTACAATAAACACAACGTGTTTATACATTTTGTCGTTTTATCTTTAACTTCAAAGAGTCCTGTTGTTCTATCACCCATGGAGGGGAAGCCTTCTTAATCCTTGAATAGTGAATCCACGCTGATTGCTCCTTAATCTTGATAGCAGTGAAGGTTGTTAGCAGCACCTGGAAGGGTCCGTTCCACTTCTCTTCCAAGGGTTCACCTGTAAAAGCCTTAATATAAACCCAGTCTCCCGGCTTAAAAGGATGAATGGGATAATCCAGACCTCTAGATCTGGTTCCTAAAACCATCTTGTTTACCTCATTAAGTTGTTTTCCTAATATTATCATATATTTTTGTAGATTATTCTCACCTAACTGGGTGAGATCTTCCCCTTGGTACTGGGATCGGTATGGCCTCCCAAACAAAATTCCAAATGGACTTAAATTCTCTTTAGTTCTTGGTTTTACCCTGATTCGTAATAGGGCTATAGTGGGAGTGCTTGGTACCAATGTAGATTTGCTTCTTGGCTGATTTTAGCTAGCTGTTGTTTAATTAAGTGATTAATTTTCTCCACTGGCCCACCTGCCTGAGGTCGGTACGGAGTATGTAGTTGCCAGTCAATCCCTAAAAACTTACTAACTTGTTGCACTATCTGCGCACAAAAGTGGGTACCCCATCAGAAGATATTACTGCTGATACTCTAAATCTGGGAATGATCTCGTTTAAAAGTACTCGTGTCGCTTCCCTAGCCTTATTAGTCCTACAAGGGAAGCTTCTGGCCAGCCTGAAAAGGTGTCTGTTAATACTAACAAATACCGAAACCCCCCTTTTCTTGGGAGTTCAGAAAAATCTATTTGCCATTGTTGTCCAGGCATGTTTCCCTTTCCAATACTACCAATTTGTATCTTATGCATGCTATTTGGATTGTTTTTCAAACATGTTTCACCTCTTTGGG
>NW_010532506.1:23191-63228 GCF_000687285.1 Phaethon lepturus | reverse complement strand
GGGGCGAGTCTGAGAGGGAGGGAAGGGAGAGAGTAAAAGAAAGAGAAAGGATTAAAAGAAGGAGAAAGCGCAAAGGGAAATACAAAAGGGTGGGGGCCCCGCAGCACACCGCCCCACGCTACCGCTAACGGGCAGTGGCCGCCGTTTTTCCTCGTAAAATGGCGTTTCGCCCGGAGCGCGCCAGGCACGTGATGGCCGCCCCAGCCCCCGCGCTGCCCCACGGGAAGTAGAGTCCCCTCCACCCTGCGGCCACAGAGCGCGGAGCGTCGCTCTGGGCTGAAGGACTACAGTGCCCAGAGTGTACCGCGCCGCACCCGGCAGCGGCCAGTTCCAGGCGGCCTGAGGGAGCCGGTGGCGGGGGGGGGGTTCGCACAGGCCTACCTTCCCCGAGGGGGGCAACAGGCAGCTGGAAAGCACCTGCTCTGGATCCCAGTTCCCCGCAGGAGAGGCATCGAAAGTAGCACTGGCAGGGCGCTGAAGCTCCTCAGTTTCCACGCTGCCCACCGTCAGGGATGGCGCAAGCCCCGGCAGGGTGACTCATGGGGATCCCCTCCATGCTCACATGCCTTTGGCTTGTGTGGTGCCATTTCCTGTGGAAACTCCCTCAGGCCTACCTTGCTGGACAAAATGCTGCTCAACACATACAAATACGCTGAGGGAGCCAGTTAGCACCCCACAAACCGCCCACTTTGTGTGCAGCTTTGCTCCCTTGCCCTCCTTTTCAGGTGGGCACTGCCAGCAAGGCAGAGCTGCTGCGTTCCCCATGCCCCAGGGTGCCGCCAGGGCCGGCCAGGCGCGTGGCCCTACAGGACTGCCCATTCGGCAGCTGCCTGGTGGCTGACTGCTGACCACTTATGTGTGAGAAGGACATAAATGGTGTTGGGGCTGCAACGGTAAAGATTTGCCTTTAAAAAAGTGTGCTTGTGTTACAAAGCTTGCCAGTCCTCAGGAGGTGATTAATGGCTTTGCAGATGTACAGGAACCTAGTTGCATTGGCACAACTGCCAGAACCTGTATTTCCCCCTCCCCCCCCCTTTTTTTTTTTGGCTTTTATAATAAGCTTCAGTCTTCCTAAATCAAAGGGATATTTCTCTTCTGTGATCCAAGGTCTGGATCAGCACTGCAGGAGTTTTATGAATGGCAGCATGCGTTGGTCTAAGAAAGTTTCTGGTCCTGGCACTTTACAAGGAAGCTTTTCTTTTTCCCTTGGGGAAAGCAAGGCCATCTGCCGTGGTACAAAATCTCTGCTTACCCTTTGCTACCATTGCTGATGAAGCCTTTCACTGCAATATGGGCTGTAGAGAAGGGCAGTTTAAATCTTTCCCAAGCAGGTGCAAAAAGCACTATTGGGACAGTCATAGGAGGATGGAGAGATGCTAATTACAGAGCTCAAGGTGACTGCTTCAGTCACGGAGGCATGACATGATTTGGACAATGTCTCTGGATTAAGGACAGAGAGCTAGACACTGAGAGACCTGGGCAGGTTGAGCAAGCTCAGGACACCCATCCTCAGGGACATGTCCCTGGGATGTCTCCAGCACTGCTCTCAGAGAACTTAGGTTACCATTAATGAGGGGAATTTGAGGCTCTGATGTATCTTTGCAAACTCTACATCTCTGTGCCAAATTTTGTTGTATCGTTTGCTCTCCCATCATAACCCTATGAAAATTTTTCCCAGCAGCAAAGCAGACCTGTCATCCTTTTTTTCCCCCAGCTACTGGTTTTTGTTACCTTGGCTGGGCCAGCATTGCTGTCTGTGTGGCATTGTGATGAGCCAGATCAGCAAACTGGTTTGAGTTAAAAAATAAACTCACAGGTTTAAACCTCAGATCCACTCCACTTGCATAATCCTGCAACAGTTATGCTGGGACAACCAAAGAGGACAGAGGCTGGGGACAGGCCTGGCCGTGGATGAGAGGACAGTGGTTCTTCAGACACAAAACCCAAGTCCGAGTCTGCAGGTTTAGTGGTGGTTCTTGTGCTTACTTTGAATCCTCATGCATTTAAAATAGTTTTGTACTTCTAGTATTCACTGCAGGGTTAACGTGGACTTATGGACTCATTGGGCATCTCTGGGATTCATCGTACAGTTTACAAACAAATGAGATTTGATGTCTGGGAAAGAACAAAGCTCCTTTATAAGCCAAGAAGATGTGACCTTGTTGTCCTTAAAATGAAACCACAATGAACAGTTCTTAAGTGCAAACCTTGGCAACTGCAGAGGGAATGGAAACAAACCATAATTGTACAGTTTGGCGTGCACTGGGCAGCAAAGGGCAGTGGCCAGCACACTTATTGTTCCCTTGGCAGCCTGCTGCAATGTGCAGTGGGGTGGGGTCTCCGAGGGGCTGTGTCAATGCAAAGAGCTCTCCCGCTGCTGTCTTCCTCAGAGGGAGCTGCAGGTGTCCATGTCATGTCCATCACAGGTCTGACACAAATCCAGTCTGTGCCAGCGCCTTGCACCAAACTTTGGTCACTGTGGGCAGAGACAGGTGGCATCCTGTTGGAGATGTGCTTCTCCTGCTTTTGCCCCTTGATAGCTGTCCTGAGGTCCTTTGTCCTGACTGAGTCTTTACCGTTGCTCTTGAGCAGCCACTCGTGGCAATAGACCTGTGGAAGTCCTGCTTGTGAGGGCTTCCGGCTGCACCAGACTGCGGAAAGGTGGGCCAAGCAGACATGGCACAGCAGCAAACAGAAAAGGGAGAAACAGTTGAAATAATAGGTTTAAAACCTAGGTGGAAGCAAGAGGTGGTGTTGCTTAGGCTGTTAAGTTTCAGATTACAGCTAATCATCCTGGAGCCGAGGCTGGAGTTAATTTCCTTTGCTAATATCTGTTTGACATGAGGGTTTAAGCAATGGATTAGGAATGAGACTCTTGCCTTTCCATGACTAATGTATAACCTGGCAACTATTGTGCTGGAAAAGAACATCATCTCTAATTATCTTGATCATGGCTTCAAGCTATTTAAGTGTAATAGTTGCAAGACCTGGTTATGAATAGCAATTAGAGATCCCCTTGCTTGTCTTTCACTGTATTTCAGTTCATCTGTCAACCTGTATGTGAATCGTTGGAGGTTATTACTGCATAAGCTGCAGGGATTAAAACCAGGGACTCACTCGCATGCAGATGAAAAATATGATATACTGAAGCCATAAAGTACACATTTGTAAAAGTTGTCACCCTGGTGCAGAATCACACCTTCACTGGATACCCTCAGAAGAGCTTTGGCTGCCCTTGAGGAGGAATGAGTGACCCAGACCAGTGGGAGAAACTTTGTTCTTCCAGAGAATTGCTGTGTTGGAAACAGGAGCTGGGAATGCCACGGGAAAGCCTTGCATGAGGAAAAAAACAAGTCACCCACATGGAAGGGGCTAAAGCTCTGTTAATTTAGGACTCTATCATATCTGTCTTTGCATGTGTGCACTTACAAGGCTGCCGTTACCTTCAGCTGCCTTCAGTCCCCTCTCTAATAACCGGAGGAATGAACAATATTGTTTTTCATTTCCTACAGTCATGGTTCTAATATATACTACTATTATTTTCATGTGCAGCACACTAAAATTTTAAGTTTTATTCCGTAGGAGGAATAAAATAATTTCACAAAGCCAAAAGATCTGTTAATTTAATTAAGGATTGCTCCTGTAGCAGATCCCCTGTACCTGGTCCTGCAGTCTGCCATACCTGAAAAAGGCAGGCTGGCATGCTGACCTGTCCTCTGCAAGAGCCTGGAAACCCAGACAGTTGCTTCTTGAAGCATGCAGTGTTGAAATAGCAGCTTAAGTTGCCTGACAAAGTGATTGGGCATGAAAGTGCAAACGGCACGTGGCAGCACTGATTTCCATCCTGTATTCCAGCAACGCAACTACTCTAATCACAAATTCTGCTCCACTCCAGTGCCAGAAGCATGCCTTTTCTGGCCTAATGTTGGCATCCTGAAAATAACGTCAAAGTGATGGATGCTTGAGAGAGAGGCGAAAATGTTTCCGTCCCTGTTTTTTTTTTTTTTTCTTGAACTGTAATCTTCCCTGCTCCAGCCACATGACTCTGCCTACAATATCCAGCTGTGTTTGGAAGCTGCACATCCCGAAGCACTGTGCAGGAGGCTGTCTGGTGATTTTCTAGCAGGGATGAAGAATAGCAAAAGCGTCAGAAGAAATCCTCCTTCTCTCTGTACTGTCAGCAGAGTAGTTTCGAAGGTGGCTGTAACCATGCCAAGCCTGACTCGTATTTTTCCATCCTAGGCTCTAACTCTGGTGCAAAGCCTCCACAGCCTGCTGAGAAAGGGCTTAGGGAGACTGGCTGATGTCCTCAACTGTAGCCTATGCTTGAGCTGCCCAGCTGCTAACAAGTTGTTCCAGTAAACGTGTACTAACTGGGAGAATTGCGCAAACCGGGAATTGTGCTGGTGGTAAACACCTGGATATCCAGTCTAACTTAGCAGAATCTGGGTTATATGCAGTTTGGTTTAGCGTCAGTGCATAGTCAGATTTCAAGAATTACATGCTTTCGTTTGAAACGTGTGGGGGTTCGTTCCCTCCTGACTGAAAGCAAGACGATAATTGAATGTTGACCACTAGATGGTCCTCTTTCTCAAAGAACAGCTCCAAAATAAAGCCAGTCCTGTTTTTTCTCTGAACCTGAATGTTAGTAGAGAACGGCTTCAGTCTAAAGTTACATTTAATTAACAGTCTCATCTAATTGCTTGAATTGACATGGTTTTCTAAATAGATTTAAATACAACTTTTCATGAATCCCCCAAACTCTGTTAGTGCAACCAGCTCTTTTACCAATCATCAAATACTTCCTAGTTAATGTCAGTTAAGAATTTCCAGCTCCAGGCAGCACAAGTGTCACTGTTATCCCCCCGCCTCATTCAAGGGTAAGCAAAATCAGACCAGTGATTTATTGGTCATGCTCTACCCCAGTACAGAAGGCTCGGCAGATTCATGGGTCAGGCAGTTCGTGGCATTTGCAAACTATTCACATACTGATATGTGAAACAATGAGAGTGGTGGGCTGGAAAAAAAAAGGTTTATGTTTCTCCATCCAGCTGTATCAAATGTGTTTGCTTTGGGGTTTTCACTTTCTGTTTGTGGAAGGCTCCTACCAGCAAAAGTAGTACACAAAAAAGAAGTTTTGGATTAGTTCTTTGAGCTGACTAAATGATAGAGTTTGGCATCCAAACTGTAGTTCATTGTTGGCCTCTGGTGCTGTCTTCCCAAAGAATATTCCTCTGTGGCAGGTTCCCTGGACCTCGTCCTCTTGGGTCCCTCCAACCTCCAGGTGATACTTTCCCATTGCCACCATTCATCCTCCTCACCATGTCCTACACAGGAGCCCGACCTCTCTTTAGCCTTGGGAAATTGCTTTCGTTCCCACCGCCCTTCCCACCTGTGTATCTGCTGCCTTTCTATGAAGTTTCATCCCACAGTGGCTCCTTGGTGAGCCATCCCAGCAAGACACTGAGACACTCCAGCTAACAGCAGGCTCAGTCCTGCTCCTGGTTCCCATAACCTATGCAGGAATTTTACATGCAGGAGTCCTTGGTCATGTGTGGGGCAGGGAAGTGGTGGAGGCCTGAGACCTTCCCATGGGCCATCCATAAAGAAGAGAACATGTGCTCAGCCTGTCACTCAAACAGAGAAAAAGGATGGAGGTTTTAACATGCAAACCTCTGCCCCTTCACAACAGACCAGCCTGTCCTCTGAATGATCTTCCTGGTTTACTCTGTCATAACCACCTTTTTCCTGACAGCTCTTTCCCAGTTCTTCCCAAGTCTGAGTGGCTTTCACATTTCTGTGTTGCATGAGCTGACTTGCTTTCCTCAGCCAAAGCATAAGCCCTGCTGTGAATGGAATAATAAAATAAAATCACAACTGCCTGAAAAGACCCTGAGAATTCAAGGTGATTTCTGTGCAGCTTCAGAGTACTGTACATAGCACTCTGGTAGTTCAGTTGTGGGCTGGTGGAAAGAAATGATAACTTACAGTCAATGAGGATGGACTAAATAGTACTATGGTAAGAGAAATGTGGGACGAGGCTCATTTAAACAGACTGTCACATAGTTTATTAGCCTTTTTTGATTAGAACATTTTATACATTATAGAACATTTTATAGTAGCCTTTCAACCTTGACTGAAAGCAAAAATGAAAAAATAAGTACTTGAAACCAGCAAGCGGTGTGTCCAGAATAGACTCACGGCTGTGATCCTTCTTGTAGCAGGGAGAGAGCTGTGAAGCCCTTGGCACACAATTTTGTGGATGGGTTCAAGAATTGACTGTGAAAGAACAGTAGTTTATTAAGGGCTACTTACCACAAAGAAACATTTGGCTTGGGAAGCCTCTGGACCACAAACTCAAGGGCCTGGGAGAACAGTCTAGTGGCGAATGTCAGAATATGCTGCCCTGTTTTTAGACTCTTTCCTAGGTATTCTTTGCTGGTCAACATCAAAACCAAGATACTGAAGTAGACAGACCTCAGGCCAGAATGAAGGCAGCTAGTTGTATTTAGAGCATTTTAAATGCTGGCTTTCCTAATAATGATTTTTCTTTGTATGGCGTATTAATTTACAGGCAGCATTTACCAATAAGGAAACCGTGTTAACATGAAGACGTTCTACAGTTCTATTTTACATGGTCACTTCCATGTAAGTATCAATAGGTGAAAATGATTTGTGCTATTGAAAGGCTCACATTGCAGTGCCAGCAAGACTAGAAAGAGTAAATGGGATGAAAAAGGCTTTTACTTCTGTCTTAAGATGTTAAAATCACTTAGCAAAACAGCAAAACAAGACAGGGTCCTACATACCCTGGAGAGAAAAAGCTCTCACTCCAGCAATTGCCCACTAAAGATCAAGAAAGATACCCACATTTGATGGTCAAAATCAATGTGAAGAGCAGTAAGGGAAAAGATCTACGATGGAAGACCATGAAGGGTTTTACTTACTAAGAAGATACCCTCTCCACGCATGCACACAAAATTAGCACAGAGGAAGCACAGACACCGCCTGGTTCTTGGATGCAGATTGATTTTTAGGTGGGGAGCGTTTGCAGGGTTCAAAGGGAACATGCTAAAAGGAGGTTGCTGAAGAAAGCATGTATATACATTATTGATTGTGTTAGCTGTAGAAAGACCTTTTGTGCTATCATGGACTTCACATTTTGCAGTTGTAATCCTGAGTAGTCTGAGTACTTTCAAGAGTAGCATCTCTTGGAAACTTGGATGAGGAAGACATTTCTTTTAGCTGTTACTAGGTGGAAATTGGAGAATGGAAGAGTATTTCTCAGGCTTCTTTACTATTTGTGTTCATATGCATGCCCATAGAGCAAACTATTACACATAAACGTGAAATTTATTTTAAACCCCACAATTAGTGACTATACTCCCCCAGTAGTGGTGGTGGGGGTCATCTACTTGATGCCTGGGTACTGAGTACGGGCAGGACCAGGCAAAATTTTAATCATGCTTCCTTGTAGAAGTACCCCACAAATTGCCCCTAGGAAAAAAAAAATCTAATTTCTTTTGGGAGGTGGCTGCAGTGAAATAGTGTCATTTTTACTTTGAGGTTTTCCCAGCTGGAAGCATCTTTATAGAAAAACTAAAAAACAGATTTGCTATTGAACTTCCACTTCATCCTAATGGGATTGCAGCATTTCCTATCCAGTGTCAGCTTACGGACCCGGTCATGTCTCAGAGCCCCCAGGCAGCCCAGTAACGCCTCACATCTCAGCCTCTTCACAGGATGGTGCTGAAGGAGTGAAACACCTGCCACTTCAGCTGCTGCTCCTCTACAAGCCTTCATGGTAAACACGGTCTTCACTATTAAGGCAGCGAGATCTGTAACAGCAAGACTGCGATGACACATTAGTCAAGGAGACAGAGTTAAAAATAACCACGCAGAAGAGATGCCTGTGGTAGAAATATAATATTGCTCCAGTTATTAGCTTCATGCAGATGAAATTTTCTCTGCCACAAAACCGGTAAGCACCTGCTTAAGCACTGAATCACAACTGATTTCATCAGCTGCTTGGCTGCTGTGTTGCAGTATGGCCTAAAACTTGGGTGGGGGTGAGTTGACCCCAGCTGTGGATTAGGGGCTTAATGGGACAAGAGCTGCCATCAAGTTAAGATCCCAAGCAAAAAGCCGAGATGGGACAATAGCAAGAAGAACAAGGGCTGGGAGGGGGCGTGGGGATTGACTGCTCCAGCTTGCTGGCCCTGAGAGCTTCCCACTGTCCATCTCCTCTTTCTCCCTACGCCTCATCCCCATGAGTGTTTTCCCCCCGCAGACAGGCGCTTCAGGCAGAGTGTCTCGGCCGTGCAGCACAGAGAGCTTGGCTCTTGTGCAGAGAGCGTGGCAGCCGGTGCTGCTCTGGTCTGGCCGTGTGCCCCATCCACAGGGACGTGGCAGCGTCCCCCTCTCCGCCACTCTCCTTCTGGTGGACCTGGGGGGCCTCAGCCAGGTGTCCTGCCGGGCCCCCTCTGCAATCCCCTGCGCCACGCTCAGCTCCTGCTCCCTGCACTGATCAATGGCTTTCTAAGAGAGCCGCAGTTCTCTACCCCTCCTTTTGTAAATTTAAATTTTGCTCACTAGTACTGCTGACGTCCTGCTGGCCCACCTCTTGACTCCCCCCCTCGCTTCAAGCCCACTTCCCTCCAGTATAAAAGGCACAAGCCCCCAGCAGCTGCCCTGCTTCTGCTTGGAGCAGCAGCTACCTGGGAGCAGCTTTGGTGCAAACAGGTGAGTGCCTCCCTCTCTCTCCTTCAGCGCTTGTCCTGGCTCTTTCTTGCGGGATTTTCTTTTTTCTTTTGGGGCTTTAGGTTTTCTGCAGTAGCATACACAGCTGTGTTCTGTGCTCAGTAACTTTTGTCCAGTTTTTGCAGCAAAGGAGACGGTGCTGAGGCACCGTGTCCGAACCCGCGGGCAGTGTTGTGCCCCTGCAGGGAGAGTGCACACAGGAGCCGGCAGCACAGCAGTGCGCCTTTCGTGCTGCTTAGCCCTGAAATGAGCCATGGTCCCAGGCCTGGATTCACCCAGGATTTGATCTTTTGTGGGGATTTCCAATGCTGCTTTCTCACGTTTGCACTGGAGGGAGTGTACACGTCTGCTGCTCTTGAGTAAGGTGCTATTTTAGGGTTTAAAGAGTTAACAGCACCTTGTCTTCTGAGGACATCCATGGTAGGTTTAGACACGATGGATCTGCAGTGGAGCTTGAGTTTGGTGTGCTGAGAGCCCCTGTGTGCCCAGGAGGGAGAGCTAGGCTGGTGTCCCACTGCTCGTGTGAGGAAGACCCATGGCAAGCTGTTGATATTGCTGCTTCACTATAACTTTACTAATGGCTTTAACTTTCCCCTCTCATGTCGACAGAAATTGCCAGACCACTGTCACAGATGTTGCTCAGCCAAAATTTAAAGGCTATTTCTACTTAGGGACCAAGCAGAAGTGACAAGTTGACCAAATGGCAGCGGTGCCGACTTTTGCTGAGCTGCAGGAGTAAAATTGTTCCTGAAACTTTTAATTATGTTAAGTGTTGTTGAAACTAGTAAGTTTTAAAAGTTTTTGGTCATAATTTAATGTCTGGAAATGCAGTGCACACACAGAGTGACTGTATGAGGTCTTGTTTTTTCAATTTTCCCTTTGGAAGAAAGCTGCGGGTCTGTGGGTACAGGCAGGTCTGGACCTGAGGAGATCACAGGCCATCTCTGAGCCCCATTACTCATGAAAGGACTGTGAGTAGGTAACCAGGATTTTGTGCTTATCCTTAAAGCCTAGTGACAAGGTAGAGCTGGGGTTAGAAATGCTCAGCATCATGTGGGGTCAAGTTTGTAGCATTATCTCTGCCTCAGTTTCTCCCCATACAAACAGGGGAGACAATTAGGGAAAGGAAATTAGGAGACAAATAGGGACAATTAGGAGGAGGAATAATTAGGGAGGATTGTAGGTGCTGAGCCCCCTGATTATTTAGGGGTGATGTTACTTACTGAGGAGCAGTGGGAGCCATGTGCTTCACAGAAATCCTAGCCAGGTCAAGGGTATGAACAAAAAGTTCAGTTAATAATGGCACTCCAGAAGGTGGCTGGAATAGCTGATTTGGGCACAGGACCAGCTGGTGGAAACTAAGACACAGCATTGCTTAGGAAAAAGCCTGTGCTAAAAGCTTTTCCCTGTATTTTTGTCTTTCACCAACAATGAGCTCAAGGCAAGCTTTTCCTTTCTGTCACTCAGTTTCCAGAAAAAACAAGACACAAAACGAGACAGCAGGTAATCTGGAAAACCTGTCAGCAGCCTGTAAGCACACCAGAGAGATTCCTCAAAACATCTTTTTGTCTCACTGAACTTAAGGCTTTGCTAAACAGGGAGCAACAAGAGATGTACATCAGCTAAAACTGAAGGCAGAATTCATCCCATATGGCTTTATGTGCTAAGATCATTTAGTCCTGATTGTCATGAGGTTGCCATGAGATATTCAAGTTAGAAAAAGTTAATTCACAGTTCTGTTGAAATCACAGGCTAAAAATACTTTCCTCTAGGCTGCCTGATAAGTAACTGTCAATGTCGGAAAAACCCCCAACAAACTTTCACTGAATACTAGGGGATAAGGATAACCAGATTCTCCATGTGCTTTTGTTGGGTTGCCTGCACGGCGTGCTTGGGAGCATCTTGCACCAATTTTGCCTGACTGAAAACAGGCTAAGATTTTGGCAGCAACAGGGAAAAAATCCCACCCCGTACAGAAGGAGAAGCCTCTGTGTAGGCACAGCCGAGAGGATTTACTATAGCTCTGTAGCTGTGCACCTCTCGTAAGTGATGCTGAAGCAAAAGGGGCTCCTGCTGACTTCTGTAGGCAGAGGCTCCGGGCTGTCAAATACACAGGCAGACCTTGGACCTTACAAAGCAGACTGTCCTGGAGTGACAGCGGGGAGAGCTGCTGTGAGAAAGCTTGTACAGAACGCCAGAGGCAGGGTGTAGTGGTAACCTCAGCCCGGGATCCTTCACCTCCTGCATGTGGTTTTCCCAACTCGGCACCTTCTGCTCAGCACAGCCTTTCTTAGGGAGGGTGAGGGGGGATTTCTCATCTCTTTGCATCTGGGTGCATTTACAGGATCTACATCTACCAGTGGAAACCATAACTGGAAATCATACTTTTGCGTGCTGGCTGTGAAAGGGAGTGATGACACAGGAGGAGCGTTCCCTTTCATACTGAAATGCATTTAGTTGTAAAAAGAGTGTGTAAAATGCAAATGTTAGACATATTTTACAAGTGAGGAAAGGATGATGGAGGTAGTGGCTAAAACACACTTAGGTGGCCAATGGCCATGGTCAACAGAGGGCCACACAGAAAGTCAGCAGCATGCTCAGGGCCAGGACTCAAGTGTCCTGTGAAGCCGTGACAGGGGCTTTCACTGACAGTGAGAAAAAAACCCCAGTTGCAAGACTTACCTCAGTGGATGGCTCACTGCATAGCCTTCGCCTTCAAACAGAAATACCCAGGACATCTCCCGCACCAGTGTTTCACAGAACTTAGTCATGAAATGGCTCTGATGGATAGGAACACGCCGTTACAGTTGACACCTTCCTTCACCTTGAGAGCTTTAACTCATACGTGTTCCCCATGTTCACTTTTCTTCTCACAGCCTTCCCACCACTGCTCCATCATGTGGCATCCAATCCTGTGGACACCACATGCCCAGTGGTCACCAAAGCACTTAAAGCTGGTCACTGTCTACGTGCTGGTGCTCTTGGTATCACTCAGCTTTGCTTCAGGACAGAGCAGGCCATTTAAACATCAGATAGACAACAGAAGTAAGTATGAGTTTCACCTGATGTAATGCGATGGACTCCCATATGGTGACCCTGTGGTCTCTGGTGCATCAAGGGATCAGAGTTGGGCTGCCAGGCGAAGTTCAGCAGCAAATCCACGTGGGTGTTTCAATGGTGAAATGGTGGTGTGGGGTTCTGTACTTCCATTTACACTTGTAAGTGCATGTACAGAACCTACTGTCCTTCTCACAGCCCTTAATTAGCCAAGGGAAATAGAGTAATTTTTGATAAATACCAGAAGAGATGCTAATGTACAAAAGATTGACAAAGAAAATGTAAGGCAGTATACATTGAATATTTAAGCATCAAATTTTTAGCTGTGTTCTGTAGACCTGAGGTAGTTCACAACTACTTCTAAACAGTAAGAAGAAAGTGAGGGCCAGAAGCTTAAGTTCGCTTTACAGACATCTTCATTTCTGTCTGGAACCACAAGTTGCCTGAAAGTCAAAATACAAGTGGTTGAAGTGTCTCCATACAGATATGCTGTGAGGAACTGAGGCTGGCCAGGTGAGGGACAATACCATGTATCCCAAGTAAAAGCTAACATACAATCCAACAGGTTTTTGAGAAAATCTTTATCAGGAAATCTCATCTTCCCCCAAGGAGCAAAGGCTGATAATTCTATATGAAGTGGGAGAAGAGTATGGCACGTGCGCTCTCAGTGGCACACCCTTCCCCATTAAAGAGGACTAGTGATGTTGGGAGCCTCAGTATTTAGGTACCCAGGTGAAAAAAATGACATTACTTGGGTTTTGGTGGGCAGGAGGGGCATTAAACACTGTGTGGAAAGACTTAAAAGAAGTATTTATGGAGAAATTTACAGCCCAAGTGGATTTTTTATTTTTTCTGTTCAAGCATCAAAATGCACAGGGGAAAATCGTGCTACCTTGCCTGTGATTTTCATATGACTGGGATGATATATAATGCACTTAAATTGAATTTATTCCTGTTCCTGACAGTCCTCTGGCTTTGGAATTGTTTGGCATTTCCTTGGGGTGGCATCATCTCCAGCACTGTAGATTCTCTCTGTTGCTAATGTCTTAGTCTTTTAGTACAACTATAGCCCTCTCCACACCTCCTGTAAAACTAGACTAGACAATAAAAATAAGCCAAGTGTAAGTGTACTTCAGATGCTTTAAAAGACAAAAATTCATCCATGAAAACAGCTTCCTGAGTGAACAAGAATTAGCTTTTTATGTTCACCTGTCACGTAGGAACCCCTGCAATCCAGTGGCTTTGTTAGCCTGTAGAGCTGTCGTATCTGGTGCACACAGGTGCTAGACAGCAAGACCTTCAGGACTTTAGCTAGGAGAGGACAGTTTGAAAGTGGTGGTACAGGGAGCTGCTGTGGTCTTTCAGGATGCAGGCTGCATTATAACCTCTCCCAGGGCTCAGATCAGTTTTATGGCACGCTGTGCCCTCCTGAATTCGATGGCTACTTTGGCTTATGCTAGAACTGCAGGTTGCAGCCCAGATGGATGAAAATTAATTTTGCATATGAATCCTCCTCCTTTGGGCTCTACACATGGAAAGCAGCCCTCAAAAGCACCAGAATGTTGTGTGTCTGGCTCCAGCTTTTCCCCCTTTTTTTTTCCTGGACTGCAAATAAGCCGCTTAACACCCTCAGGATGTTCAGGAAATGCTGCCTTTGAGTACAGTGGTCGATGCTTCACTGACTGCTTTGAATTCCAGGTCCTGAGATTGATCCTTTTTGGTACGTGGGCCGTGGCGTTCGCCCCATCGGTCGGTTTGGGAAGAGGCAGATGAGAAGCAGCCGTGGCAGCCAGAGGCCTGTGAGCAGGCACCTGGATTTCATCTTGGATGCTTTGTGGGAGCAAAAAGTGTCGGGGAGAGAAGACAGTGACTGGTGATCTCTGTTCCCCGAGGTGGTCACCCAACCTCTAGTCTTTGAATTGTGCACTCCCCTGCACCTCAGACCTCCAGTTCTGCTTTTGACTAGCAATCCCATGCTACTCTTCTTTCTGCTTGTGCAAGTTCCTTCAAAAAGAAACAAGTTCAGGGTGCAGGTAAAAGACAATGCATGGACACTAGCACCAAGTGCTACCATAGCTTATAAACATGTTTCTTTGTCTTACATCCCCAGCAATCTCTTGAGGCTGTTCACTGTAATGTCAGGTTTATCAAAAAACCGGCTTTTGTGCTGGGATTTAAACTCTGCAGTGTTAAGTGTATCATGAAACGTTCCTGTCACATTTCAAAGTCAATGGCTGTTGATATGTAAAAATAAAAAGCAATGGTTGGAAGAAAGACAAAAGGCTCTCACTAATTTTTAATGTACCTGCAATAATGGCATGAAATGCTGGTGCTCTGTGTGTAGTTTTTATATAGATTGTTAACATCCACTTGTAGGACTGTAGCCCTGAACTACCTACTGGCCCTTCATGATTCTTCCTGTACTGCTGGAGAGATGTATTAATGAACAAAAAGGAGCTCCTGTCAAAGAAAAAAAAAAAAAAAAGGCTAATTAAACTCTTCAGAGTAGTTTTGTGCCTACTGCATGTAATTGTGCACCATTATCCAAAAGGGGTAAGGGCCTAAAATAGCTAATTCCCTCTAAAACAATGTAGTTGTTTGTAAGTAAGTACATTATCTGATCGAGCTAAAGTCACTCTTTGAGGATCACAAGCCATGTACCATCTACTACATTAGTCCATCAATAAGCCTGGGGTTGTGTCTCAATACTTGTGTTTGCCACGGTAATTAACTTTGTTATATTAATTTTATAAGAAGTGTTATTTACAATATGTTTAAGCTTGATCAATAACTATTACCAGCAAAAATATTTGAATGCAGTTTAATCTATGGCTTATATCCGAAAAAGATAGTTTATAATTTAGCTAATGACTGATGGCTAAATCCAGGCCATGAATCATTCTGCAAAAGACAAATTAGAATGAACTTGCATTTCTTGTGCTTTGTTAGAATTACTACTAAACTTTAATAACGGTTGAATTAATCATTGCAGATAATTTAACCCTTTTTGTCTCTTTGCAAATGGTCTGTCAGCAAGGGGTGGATTTCTATTACAAGAAGGTAGTTACTACTATTTATTATACAACGTATCTGCTGACCCAAAGTGGTACTTACAACATGCTAGTTTAAATGAACACCCTCATGGTGGAGAAAATAAGCTGATGAAGAAATACTTTGATTGGCATTCAACACATGGGACTTCGGAAATACTAGAATAAGGATTATCAGCAGGGTTCTTGCTCAGTTTGTCATTTTGTAGCAATCCCAGTGGGAGTCACAGAAATTCTGCCCGAGAAATTCTGTTTGAGATGGTGTTTTGCCCAAGAGTCTCGACAGTTTGGAGAAGACTAAGCAGCAAGTGTTCCTAACAGATTCCTCCCAGCCCCAGTGGAAAAAATCTGAACCGAGTGTGTTAACCTGTATACCTCCCCTCAGCTCACCAGGGTAACTCTGCGGAGCTGCCCATCTCCTGGGCTTAACGGGGTCCCTCGCAGACAGGCAGTACATAAATCCAAACGACAGAGAAGAACTTTTGGTTTTTCTTTATGAATCAGGTCCTTGAAAAGGCATTCTTTTCATAAATCGCTTTTACTCTTTTATAATTTCTCTTGACAATAGTTCTTGGTGAGTATGCAGAGAACAACAACAAGGCAAGCTTAATATTCACTCAGACTTAATCAAATAGATCATATAGTCTTCATTTTACCCATTAAAATATTTTCATTTATAAAAATTAATCTAAATATAAATATTAACACTAAAGATTGAAATCACTTGATGACAAAATAATTCTTTGTGTGCTATAACATATGCTTTTATGATTTTTTTAAAACAGTAAATTATATCTTTGCACATATTTGGCACAATAAACATTTGTAAAAATTCAAATGCCTTATAGCAGGTGGGATTTTTTTTAATTTTTTTTTTTTGTTTTTGCAATGCCTACACAGTACATATTTTTCTGTCAAAGAAGACTGAATATTTTAACATTGTAACACGATAATAGATGCTTTGCATGCCTCTTAAGGAAAACAACCTATTCCAAACTTTGTTGGCTTGTTTAAATCACACTAACAGAACAAAAGCCAAAGAGTTATTCTATTAAAATTAGTAATTTCTGTATTGATATTACATACACAATATTAGTTATTATTTATTAGACGAATATGTAGACCAACCACCATTAATGACATTTCATAACACGCATACCTGCATAAACCAGAATCTGGGAATGTATTGTATACATAGACAAAAACAGTCAAGGAAGGAAGAGGAGTCTGGATAACAAAAACATTACTAGGCATCCTACTCTGTTTAATCTCCTTTACTGGATTGCATATATAAATAAAATCTATTTGTTTTATATATATACTTATGTATTAAACAGAGTGGGCCAAATTCTGCCCTCACATCTGTGCAAATCAATTTCAGAGAACTAATATTGTGTGAGAGAAAAAAGAAGGCATAATTTCACCCAGAATGAACACATTGGGTCAGATCTTGGGCAGATGGAAATTCCTTGAAGGGATGGAGCGACGCTTACGTATTCTAGGTGGGAAGATGGTTGTATGTATTCTGCAGGTTCCTTACATGCTGGACGTCAGAGTACTGACAAGCTAGATGTCAAACTGGGTGGCAGATCTGCAGCTGGCACTGTTTTTCCAACCATCCCACCCAGCTGTTCCTCACCTTCCCCACCTGCCTCCCTAAATCCAGCCTAGCCAGGGAGTTTGCCCAGCTTTGCTCATATTTGCCCAACCAGAGACACTTCATGGCCTGGTGTCCCAGCGGAGAGCAGCACCCTGCTAGCGAGTGTTCCCTGGGAGCCCACAGAAAGGAGCAGCTCTCCTCCTTCCCTGGTGCCCACTGCTCTCCGGAGAGCTCACTGCTCCTAAACGCTGAGGGGGAACCTGCCAGCCCGTGCCCTCCTTCACAGCACGTTTCACATCAACCCAGTCTGCATTTGGGTACCTGCTCTGCACTTTGCGTGGAAGATAAGGGATTCACTGGCTTATCAACCTCCTCTAACTACCTCCTTTGTATTCTTCAGAGCAAAAAGTACCACAAATTGGCAAGGTCCTCCCCCAAAAGTGTGAGAGGGGCACCCTGTAAGCAGCATCTGCCCTCCTGGGCATCTGCTCAAGGGCCCTTCCAGTTTGGGTCACCTTTCAAAGGTCTCAAGAAATGAAAAAAGAAATTTTACTATTCACAGTCCAATTCAGAATGGTCCAATGGTAGTGGGGTGCACGTGGCACCAGCAACAGGTCCCAGCTACTCTACGTTGGCTGCAGCCTAGTAAAAGAAAAGACGCCTGGTCTACATTTGCCCCCTCCTCAACAGCCAGGAAACGGCAGAAGGGAATCTCTTACAGGCTCAGCCACCCCACGAGCACCAGCCAGTCAGCAGAGGTCTCATCCACAGTGCTTTTACTTTCTTTTACCAATCTTAAAGATTTCGTCGAAATTTATTCTGAACTACAGTGTGGTTGTGCACCACCAAGCGGACAATGCTACCAAGAAGAACAAGACATACAAAGGTGTTGGTTTCACAACAATGTTCAGATGTTTCCAGACACCAGGATGGTCACTCAACAGACATATGGTCCACATGTGCTGCCACCAATTCATGGTTCAACATGACATCCATGTTCTCCCTGCCACCAAAAGCAAAATACCTAGCTCGGGAGCTAGAACGTTAACTCTGCCAAACATACCCTCTGTGAACAGAGAAGTCTTTGCACATTGCATCTCCTCCTACAAACCCTGTCAAACTTCCACTGGCTCCCTGGGCGCAGCGCTAGGTACACCGATTCTCCGCTCCCACCACGCAGCTGAAAAGCAGCATAACACTGCACAGAGCTGTTCTTATTGCTCGACAAGACAGATGCCTACGTGAACGGTAAGAGGCCAGCAAGTATGGATCACAGGTCTGCTTGGTATGAAATATTGGCCTATAATTATGATTGACTGAGTGTACAAAAACATACTGCGGTTTAAAGACGACATACTTTAGTACAATCAATAGGGAGAAAAAGTGCATCTTAAAATGTGGAGCTTTGCTTTTGAAACTCAGCATCCTTTCTAAAGTCTTGTGAGAACTTTAAGGCAGAGTTTCCTTTAGCAGACCACAATGCTGAAGACTTAGCTTTCTCAGTGAGGTATCCGAACGAAGCCCTATAACTGAGGCATTGTGGGTTCTTGAGGGTCCATTTTCAGCTGGACATACACAATGGCTGTTAAGTAAAGGCACTCTAGTGTACAGCCTTAGGCAGTGTGTTATTGGCAGTAGGGAAGTGTAAGTTTAGTACATCACAGCAGATCCTATAGCAGGTTCCTAGAAGAGAGAGGGACAGGAAAGAAAAAAAGATGAGCAAAACACAACACAAGCTTGCTGAAGCTTCTAGGGAGCCAGGTCCTTCCCCTTCTCACCTCCCCACCTACTTTCCACATGTCTAGTGGCAGACTGCTTTGGGACAGTCAGCTTTTTTCCTTATCCCTCTATGGCTGCTGTAAAAGAAATGACTGACAGCTGTCCAGTGAAGCCTATTTGTTCAAACCCTGTAGAGCCAATGCATGGCCTATCTACCCCTTTAATTCCACTTAGGTAACCTTTGAACGTTTCTCAAAAATTAGTGAGATTCAAGGTGACTCTCTGAGTCACCTTGCTGAGTTCCAGTGTGCAGTTCCAGTAACTGCTGAGTTCCAGTGTGCAGCTGGTTCTGTGAGGGTCTGGTTCAGAAGTCTGAATCGCAGGGGACCACTAATTTATTTATTTTTTAAAAAAATAAGGGCAGCACATTCCTGGAGACCTGGCAGCCAGGGTACACTCACACAGGCTGACATTCAGGAGCTGCTATACTATGGTATATAGTCAGACATCTTCCAGGACACTGGTTGTATTTGCTCAGAGCTGCCTCAGCAGTCTCTATATTCTTTTTCCTCAAACTACTAAGCGAAGTTTTGTGAAGATGCTGAAATATATCTGCCTACCCAGATACCACTCTCTCTATTTACTGCTTTTAACAGCAGTTTTAAAAACATTTGTTATGAGTTTACCATTAAGTCCTTGGCAGTGCTTTTCCTCTCTTTAGTTCTTTGTGTTAGAGATCCTTGAAGCATGAAGTTTCTGTTAAATGTTCTGACAGTGGTAACTGGAGAATCATCTATTTTTTCACCTGGGAAAAGTACAAAAAGGGAGATTTTTCACATAACAGATTGAAGCAGATGTAACAATACTCCTGAAGAGTATTTAGCTTCTAGAGAGCTAAAACTTCCCCTAAGACATATGAGGAAAGCTGTATTTAATTTAAATTAAAAACAGCAGGCTGTGATACTCCAAATTTATTAAAGTTTGAGGCCATGTCAATCAGTGGAATTACACAAGAGTAAAACAAGAGTAATGCAAGGTGAAGCAGGCCCTAGAATTGCCAGAGATAATGCACTGTAGGGTTAAAAAAACAGAGAAAACATGAAGAAAAAAGCACTTTATTTTATAAAGCAAATTCAAGCCCTAGCATACCAGGAACACTGCTGAGCCACATGAGATGGACCGACATCAGCATACATAGGCTTTAAGAAAACAACGGTGGGTTGTGGAGGGTGGCAACTGGCTTTTGGTAATTAAACACTGCGACTGCTTGGGCTTACAAACTAACCCCAGGCATGCTGGAGCAGTAGCATCCCAGTTGCAAGGCATTCAGCATTCCTCATTTACTTTTCCCACACTTTTGCTTCTGCTCCTATTAATTCGCCACTGTCCCAACTTCCACTGAAGAGAAAGTGGTGATGCTTTTTAATGTGACAAATGGGTATTTTATGTAACGCAAGTACAATGGGAAATGAGGAGGGTGGACATACTTAGGCTTTCTCTGTTCATTTTGTAACTTAATCTTTCCCCTACTTCGCTGAACTGTACATTATATTGAACCTAATAAAGAGAAACTCTCTCTCTGTAATGTATGTAACAACTGAAGTGCACCTTTTATTGGTGGAGCGGGAAGTTTTCTCCTCTGCTGTCTCGATGTGTCTATTGTATGCATCTGTAAACAACACATATGCATTACTCAATCCCATTATAGAAAAAGAGGCAAGATTTCCCCAATGCATTTTTGAATACTACATAATGTTCTGGCACCTGGTTTGTTTGCTTTTGATCCCGTTTCCTTGTCAGGCGAACACATGGAGCCACGTTCAAACCTGCAACAGTGAGAGCTGATATTCTGCTCTCAATATCTGAAATCTTCAAAGAAAATAAAAGAGAGAGACAGACAGATGGGGAGGGGGAAAAAGAAGTTTTAAAATTACTGTGGATGCCACTGCTAAAATATATCCCTCCCCCAGTCAAATCCTCGTTAATAAAAAAATATAAACAGATGGCTAACTTCTTCTGCAATTCTGACACTTTCCTGTATTCTTTAGTCCTGATGTCAAAAGGGGGTTAATTGGTTAGTTATGGAGTAAAAGAGCAATCCAGCCTACCTTGTGACTCCAAGGAAGAGGCATTTTACTCCTTTTGAGGAAGAAAAGAAAGGAGGAGAGAAAACCCCCGTCTGCCATCTCCCAATTACCTTTAGCTGCATAATCCCAAATTCATTCAAGGTGCGTTTTTCAAAAGCTACATTCAAAGAATGACTTTGTGGGACACATTTCCTAATTCAAAATTAATTTCATGCACGTGCAAAGTACATCCTCCATCACAAAATCTAAACAGTTGATCTTAAATATTTATAATTTAATTGTATATGTATGTTAAACACAAACATGCATAAATGCAGGCACACACTATATAAAAACACTCCACAGAAAACAAATTGCTAGGAAAAAAAAAGTCCAAGAAAGCAAACATCTAGGGGAAAGCAGGCTAGGCTGATGTTGAGACTAGTGGAAACAAATGTTGTCAAAAGGGAAAGAAGTGTCAGAGAAGTCAGGCATCAACCTGACTCCTGACTCATGATGACACCTGAAGCTGGAAACTCTGTGGAAGACCTTCCGTCGGCCTCTTCGTCATCCTCCCTGCATAGCTTAGGCCTCTCTCCTCTTCACCCCTCACCCCCATTAACATATTTACTGCAAAATAATGACTGAAGCCAACAAAACATCACTGCCAGTTCACCATCCGGTGCAGACGTGCACTTCTGACATCAGAGAGATGTCAGACTCAGATCTCTTCTCAGTCCTAAATTGAGCATTTTCCCGCTGAGTAAAATACCCAGGTACTTCCCATGAGAGCCTGGCACAGCAGGTCAGAGTGCCTCGCTCGGTGCAGGCTGGTCTGTGGAATCACTGGCAGGGAGTTGCCAGCAGTGTTAGCCCCTTGAGGCCTGGCAGCATTACCTCGTTCAGCTTTTAGCACCAGATCACCATGTGTTGGTGTGAGCCCTAGGCTTTCTGGAGCCCACTGGAGAGATGCTAGCTCGCAGCCCACAAGAGAAATTACCTTTTGACTGGGACGTGTGCCGCTTAGCGGCTAAATCCCAAGGCAGGCTTGCAAGTGCTAGGCTCTGTGCTTGGCTCGGCAGCTGGCTGCTGTTGGCCTTTTTTTGGCAGAACGGTACTGACACTGGCTTCTTTTGGGGAGTGCTTTACCATCTGCTGATTAGATGAACTGCTCGAGACTGTATCTGCAGTCTGACCAGAGCCACGCGGGTGACCAGAGCACACCACGCGAGCTGCCTGGCAGCAAGCAGCAGGGTCAGTGTTAGTACTGCAGTAACAGGCTGTTGCACACCCATGTCCAAAAACAAGGTGGGGCAAGAAACAAATACAGTACATCTGGCCGGGCTGAGTTACGCATCTCAGTTACGCTTTACTCGGCTCCTGTGATGCAGGCGGCATCCTTGGATCATCACTCCACTGCAGCACAGAAGACGACTACTGAAAGTAAGTGTGTGCAGACAACAGGTAAGCGCTAGGCAAGGCAGCGTGAAGCCTGCAGGCGGGGAGGAGCTGCTGTCCTCACCTGAAGCTCCGCGTGATGAACCTGGGCGGCTGCTGTGGCCACCTGATCCTCCAGATCGGCCAGCTCAGATTCTGCAGTAACACTGTTGATTTTGCGTGCGGCATCTTCCAGGTCGGTCAGCTGCCCTTCCAGGCCATACACCGTGCTGGCTGTCAGGTACACCTGCAGGGCCAAGGCAGGGAGAAGTGTCAGTGATTTCTGTTTTGTGGGCACGGAGGTTTGAGCAGACTGTGTCTTCCACAATACCTTTGAGCTTTCCTCCTTGCTAACCCACTACAGGGAGACTTACCTGGCAGAGGAAAGTCATGGGGGAATAATCTGAAAACACACATCCACAAAGAGAAGGGAGGCATGAGGTGGCTGCACTCCAAATTGCATAGGCGCTACAATGGTATCCCAAAACAGATTTGTTCCAGATTCACCAGCAAAAAAAAAAAAAAAAAAGCTGAAAAGTTTGCTTTTTTATTTTTGATACTCAATTGTATAACAAAAACCCTAAGTCTACAAGGGGAACTCAACAGATCACACCTCGTATAAAGCTGTGTTTATTGAAACACACCTAATGCCTTCTGGCAATCAAAAGCCAGAAACTTCTAAACAGCAATGGTATACTTGCAGGTCTCCACTATATTATGCCTTATGCATACACTCACGTTCAGACTGTGGAGGCTTATTTTACCATCATTTAGGTATGTACAGCTTCCACTAAACCCACCCAACCTTGTGCTAGTACAGGTGGCCCTTCATTCTCCACACTGATACATGCACAGTCCCCAAAATGCTAGAGAGTGCAAAAAAGAACAAGGTGTTTATACACACCCAGATCCTCTTCCAAAATTTGCTGCAAAGAGGGTACATTACATGCAGATATGCCCCCAGCTGCACTGGAAAAAGTTATGGATTCCTGGATTTCTAAAGGCTCTTTAACTCTATTACGGAGTGTGGTGGTGAAATCCTGAAATCATGAAGTTTTGCCATCTACTTCATATCCTGTGTGGGGCAGAGAAAGACGTAGTGTGGGGACACGGCAAGGCTGAGCTGGATACCTTATGAATTATGCAGGGAACTGAGACAAGCTAAACCAGAGAGATGCTGTGAAGAGGGTGATGCCACCGCAAGAAATGCTCTGCCTCAGAGCCCAGATTCTGCTCAGTGAGAAATGCTTGGCCTGAAGGAATGACTAGGGGCCACGGCACCACAGATGCCAAAGCTCCGCAAGGATGGGAGGGACTGTCGGAGTGTAACTGGGGAAAAAACTGCACCTCACAGTTTTCAACACAGTTCTCCACATAAAAAAATGTGGGAGCAACTCTCCCCAAATTGCTCTCTGTCCTCCTGCAGAATTTCTTAGTTTTTATAAAGATGTGGTCCAGCCTAGACTTGGATTTCTGTTCTGTATTCACTCTCCTACCAGATGCATTCTGTGGTGTTTGGAGCTAGGCCACTTCAGTATTTCATGGGGGAGAAAATCTCCACCTACTTAGCTACCTCTATTATTCCAAAAAAAATGAACCAAACTCAAGTAGTTGTTGTGGGGGCACATCTGTTGTGTAAGAATGAAATGGATATGGTGGGTGGCATCAGGAAGGCACTTTGCTTGCCACAAGCTCAAGTTATACCCTTCTCCAGGCACTACAGCCGCACCTGCTATGGGAAGCCTTTACCATTCTGCAGAGGGCCATATCTGAGCTGCCAGACATCCAGTGTCTCCCTAGACACATCCCTCTCTTCTGCCCTCCCAGCCCCACTGGGGAGGACTCCCAAGCCTATTTTGCTTGTTTGTTTTGAATTCCCCTCCCAGAGAAGAGCCAGGAGCATGGCTGCTGTGTGGAAAGCCCCATGGTGGGGCAGGTTCAGGTGACTGTCGTGCTCCATGATGGAGGGCAGGAGATGCCAGCAACCAGGACAGCGTGCAGAAGCGAGGAGGAGCAGGAGCATCTCAGCTGGCACAGTGGGATGCCTGGGAAGGCTGAGCAGAGGTGGGAAGGAAAGGTTTGGGGTTCAGGTTATGATTGGGAGCTGGTTGGGGAGGAGCGAAGGTGCTCTGGGGTGGGTTGGAGGACATCCTTTTGGTGTGGGCAGAGGGAAAGGTCTGAGATGGAAAAGGTTTTGGAGCAGATGAAATTAGGACGGGTAGGATCTAGTCTGGGAACCTCTGGATCGAAGCAGGACTGGGAGATTTGAGCTCAGGAAAGGTGTGGTGAGAGGGATTGGGGAGCTCTGGGACTCATACGAGGGCTCTGGAGTAGGACAGGACTAGTTCAAGGACTGGCTGTTATTGCCATGGATTATCTCCTACTCAGTCCCTAGCCTGGGGCTGTTGTGAAAGTGTGTTTCTGTGGAGGAAACTGATTTTATCCCCTAAGAAGAGATTCTGTCTGAAAATTTGCCAGGGCTAAAGAAAACCAGGATCTATTTTCTTGAATTGATCAGGATGTTATAATGGGACAGCCCAGATTCCTACGAGATCTTTAAGAGCTCCTAATGAAAGGAAAAAATCACTGAAATGTAATCAGTTAAGCGTGGGAAGAAGAGAAAATCGAAAGTTACAAGTGTACCAACTTCATTAAGTGGATGCATAAAAATTTCCAATGAGTAGTGACTTCTCTTTATGATTCAGCACTGCACTTTTTCCTGCAGATGACATGTACTCATGAAAAAGGGACGGATAATTCAGACCCGGCCAAACAAATATTTGTTTAATTCAGCTTTTCCAGCTTGCTCCTTTTAACAGTGCAGCAGGCAGCTCCGGTTCCCTGGGTGCTGGGGATATGTGGGTGGAGGAAGAGCTCCTCCACTTCTTCTCTGTGTGACTGGGGACATGCTTTCCCTGCCTGACCTTACAGCAATGAGGCTGTGCTGGGACTTGGAGATGTGTGGTTTCAGCCAGGCATGGTGCAGCCGCATAGCCACAGAGGTTTGGAGGGCTTAAGTTAACTTCTGAGATAGAGATTCTAAAATTAGTTGTAAACCCCAAAACATCCAACTCTCCCCTCCCCCAAATATTTTAAAGTACACGTTAAAAAGAAAACAAACCAACACCACAGCTGAGCACCCCTTTGAAACAGGATTTTTTGTTCTGTTTGTGTATTTGTTTAATAATCCAGAATTAATTCTGAACATCCACTGATGCTGCCTACGCGCTTTCCCTTCTAGCTGGTGCACACACGTGGGTGCACTCCCCCACACACGTGGCACTTTCACGTACTGATTCACATTCTTACGTTTTCTTCCAGTGTGGTGAGCTGCTCATCAAGTCTGACGGGGTCTGTCCCCAGTGGGAAGGTCCCTCTTCCTCTGTCCTGAATGTCAGCTGGGAAATCACAGGGACTGGTGGATTCTGCTATCAGTTCTTCAGTGGCATTGATGACTTTCAGGACTTCTGTAGATATGTTGCAGAGAGAGACAGCAGAGTACTTCTGTTTTGTTGCAAGAGCAGACAGAGAAACAACAGCATTAAATTAACACAGAGGTGTAATAATGCAAAATCACCTTGCTAATAGCTGCAGCTTTAGCCATGCTAAAACATAACTGCTGTGAACAGAAAGAAGAACTGTGTAATGAAACTGGAATCTACGTCTCTCTCCCTCCCGTTTTCACATGCGCACACTGCTACAGCATGCAAAATAACACACACAGACAATCCTTCTACTACACAATTTCTACTGGAGTGACGGTCCAAATCTTATCCCAAGGGAGCACACGTATATCCAGCTTTAAAATCCAAGTCAGCTAGATAAGGCTATTTTTGCAAGTGTTTTAAACCACTATCTTCCTTTTTGGGTACTGGCAAACAGATGTGGAATCATTGGTTTCCATAACCACAGGAGCTATGGCATTGCAGCCACAAACATGGGAGAGCAATCTTCAATAGCCCTATGAGGACAGCATTTTACAAAGATATTTGCTATGAATTATACGATAGACCCAAAAAACAAAGGTTGAACTATAAGTCTGTAAACATTTGTATGCTCATTTTTTTTTAAAATTTCAGTATACCTTTTTTTTTTACTATTTATGAAATAAATTATATCAAATACCAAGGAGAAGCACGCAGTTTTATTCATGTTTTGTTTTTTTAAACTATAAGCCTGTTTAACAGTGTTCCTGATTTGTAGTTTGTAATTAACTGTCCTGATTCTGATGATTCACACAGAGCTTTAGGTTTCAGGACAACTCCTCTGATGGCCATAAAATTTCACCTGATGTACCCTCAAGCATTAAGCTCAACCTTCAGACTATACAGCTGGAGATTGAGCCAAAGCTTGTTGAAACCAATACAAATACTGTCACTGAATTTATGTGCAACACCTTTAGTGTTGCTTTGCCTAAAAGAAAGCGTGGTAGTTTAGACCTAAATTTAATTAATTCCTCAAACTTGCAATACTTATGCACGTGAATCAGAGGCTCACCCATGTGTAAATTTTCCCACAAACAAAATATCTGAGGATCAAAACTGAGTAAACAGTCTCTGGATTCTACATAGTGAATTCTACAGCACAGGAAAGTATAACTGATTAAAAATGTCTGTGTGTAATGTAAACACTGTATTAATATGTCAGCTGGCCTCTGACGCAGGATATAGGAGAAATAACGTTCCTTTGCGTCACACAAACTCTGTTGGGTTTAACTGGAAAACTTCTTTTTTTATATCTTTCCTTTAATCAGCTGTTCGTACTGAAAAACTACTTTTTTAGCAGTATGTGCTCAATTGTTGTGTATCAAAACTTTAAGGCACCTTTAGCACTGTTACTTCTCCGAATTACAAGAAATAATTAGACACATGAGATGAAAGAGAAGGAGAACAAAGCAAATACAGTATGCTACAGCACTCAGATCTTTAGCTTGTTAGGACAGCCAGCTCGGCCCCGAACAAGCAGGCCTAGGACTCTTTTACTGGGAACAAATGCTTGAACCCCATTAATAACCTACTGTGTTTTCCATTTATTTTCACAAGTGCCAATTAGGTTAAAAACAGATCAATAGTTTTATAGGACAGAAAAGGAAATCAATGTTACTTTGTTTTATTTTTTTTTTTACAAGTACCTAATTCTTATTCTATGAGTAGTGAACAAAAAAGCATAAAGGCCAGACACTACATTTTCTTCATCATCTTCACTGATGTGTGTTCTCCATTTCAAGAACAGTAGTCTCACTTCAGTGTTCATTATTTCTTAATTTTTCTAATTATCCTTTTTAGTTAATGATGGATTTCCAGAAAAGATGAAATTAAATTAGAAAAAGGTGTTCTTATACCAGAATATGAGAATCCATACTGGCATTTTATTACAGACCAATTACTACAGAACAGTTGTTTTGGTTTTTGTTTTCCCAGTACAGTGTTCTGTGATAGGAAGCTTTATGAAATCAAGATTTTGAGTAAAATACCCTACCTTCTCAATAGGTAGTTGTCCTGGTTTCAGCTGAGATAGAGTTAATTTTCTTCATAGAAAGCTAGTATGAGGCTACGTTTTGGATCTGGGATGAAAATAATGTTGATAAGGTGCTGATGTTTCAGTTGTTGCTCAGCAGTCAAGGACAGTCCAGCTTCTCGTGCTGGCCAGCTAGCAAGAAGGCTGGGGGTGCACGGAAGCTGGGAGGGGACACGGCCAGGACAGCTGACCCAGGCTGGCCAAGGAGATATTCCATAACATATGACATCCTGGTCAGTATATAAAGCTGGGAGGGGGGAAGAAGAAGGAAGGAGGGGGACGTGCAGAGCTATGGAGTTTGTCTTCCCACGTAACCATTACGCGTGATGGAGCCCTGCTTCCCTGGGGATGGCTGAACTCCTGCCTGCCCATGGGGAGTGGTGAATGGGTTCCTTGTTCTGCTCTGCTCCTGTGTGCGGCTTTTGCTTTCCCTATTAAACCGTTTTCATCTCAAACCATGAGTTTTCTCACTTTTATTCTTCCAATTCTCTCCCCCGTCCCACTGTGGGGGAGTAAGCAAGCAGCTGCGTGGGGCTTACTTGCCGGCTGGGGATAAACCACGACAGAAAAGTTCAAGGCGGGGGAGAGGGAGAGGGAGAGGAGAGAACAGAGGAGAGAACAGAGGAAGAGAAGTAAAAAGTAAAGTAAAACACGCTTTTCAGTAAAGAAAAGCTTTCTAATGTCCAGCCTAAACCTGCCCTGGTGCAGAAATGTGATTTTTAGCTTTTTTAGAATTTTGAGTTAAGTTCTAAGTAGCAGATGCTGTTCGACTTTCAAAACCAAAGATTTGCTTCCCATTAAACGTTGCACAAGGCCGGTAGATGAATGTTCTTAAAGTGTGTGCATCACCGAATGTATCTCGATCCGAGCCTGCAGGTATCTAGACACAGGAGTCACAACATTAAAGCTTTTCTTTAAGCTTGTGAAACATCTGCTTTTATAGTATAACAAGGATACGGCACTAGAGTTTAAATACTGTAACGAAATACATGGCAAGCAGAAGTGATTTTCCTTAGAGTATATCTGAAAAGTACATCTCCCAAAACTTAAGAGCACAAGCAATATTTCAATGTATTTAAATCTAAATGTTGTGAAAGTTTTCTGCTAAAGGATATTTAGAACTCAGCTTTGCCCTGGGCTGTATTTTACTGAGAAGCAAGAAGAGATTAATGTCTCCCTGAGGGAGACATAAAATCAACATATGGGGAGTTCAAGGGTTCTCAAATTGGAAAAATCAGATACTCAATGAATGGTTTTGCGTATGTTTTTACCTCTTTTTTGAGCAACTGTTAAAAGCTGTTAAAAGAGCTCATGTTCCAAAATGGCCAGTTTGCAAACCTAGTGGGCTACTCTAGATATAATTATTTAAGATGTGTAAGGAAAAAAAACAACAACAAAAAACAAAAAGAAAAAGTGTCCTGGAGTTTTAGTGCTTCACAACCCTCTCCCCTCCCTGACTACCTACGTCAAAATTAGGATTTACGAGGTTGTATAAAAATCACCTAAAATTCACAGACACATGCACACCAAGATCATCCTGGTAGGTGGACATTTCAAATTGCTATAAAGACCTCTTGGCTGTCGAATTTATCTTGCCCTTGCAAGAAAGGTCATTGTTAACACCTATGAGTGATTCAAAGAGACAGCTATCATGCCGTGATGAAGTCTCTCCCATCTGTCTTGTCAAGCAAGTCAATGAACTAATACGGATGTGACATGCAGAAAGCAATCCCTATTACAAATACCTAGCACAGAAAATCTAAGCACAACCATTCTTCTCAAAACACTGGAATGCATTCTGATTTCAACTGTGCTACCCTACTTCTGGATTAACACCACCCCTCCCAAATTAAATAGATGCAGCTAATCCAAATTTGAATGTTTCTACTAGTTATAAGAATCTATTTTTTTACTGAATATGAGACTAAGAGTTTAATGGAATGAGGAAAACATGCATTTATCCTTTTTATGATAATTAATGCCCAGACTACAAATACCTTAAAGACACAGTCAAAAGGAGATGCTCAATTTCCCTGAGTTCTTCATGTGAGTTTTAAAACCAATGAATTACTAAAAAAGTGTGTGTATGTAAGCATATATACAGCGTCTTGTAAAACTTCTTTACTGTCATTTCTATGTGTGGTTGGATAGGTGGAAAAGACTCCTGTTTTTTTGAAGATTATGTTTCAGTGGTCTAAGCTAGCTCTCGCTGACTGTTAGCCATTTCCCTTTCCTTCTGCTGTCTCTCTCTCCCTGCTGATGCTGCCAGTATTTCCTTTGGTGTTTTACTTAAGGATACTACACTGGAAGGTCTTTATCGAACGGTATTTGCACCCTTGCACAAAGGATAATGAGTGACAGAAGGAAAGCAGGATAATAGAACTGAAGCAACGTAAGTGGCCAAACTGCTGAGAGTAGGTGAGCACTAAGTCCTTGTATGCATCTTAGCAGCCTATAACATTTCCACATCAAGCTTCCTTTGCATGAACATTATTGCTTTCATTTTTAATGCTCTTAAAGTTGTTAAGTTCTCTATCAGTTGCACTAATTTCTTCTCCATGTTATACTCAGCCATTAACACTTTTTTTGTTTTTTGCTACTATGATGTTATGCCATCGTTAGGGTCTATTAAACTGGCATGGGAGACAGTGACTCGCAATTCAATGGAGAACAGCTGACATCAACAGTTAGATCAAGAAGTAGAGCAAGAAAAACTTTCCATCACTAGCAGCCCAGGCAGTATTGACCACATCCTTGATGACTTGTAGCGGAATCATTTTTAGCTCCAGTTTCAAGCTGTTCTATCATGCTCTGAGTCACGTGCCCTTTTCGCAGTCAATATCCCTCAATTTTTTTTGGTAGGGAGTTGAGCGGGGCTGAGGTGAAGACAAATTTTGCTTTGGCATGGGTTGATTCATCTTTTCAGAGTAACCTGACTGAATTTAACCTTGATTAAAAAAATCCCAAAACCCAAACCTGCCTTCCTCACCTCCCCACCCCATGGGAGTTCACTGTACAGCTTTGAGAAGGTCCTGAAAAGCCCGCCAAAAGTCCATCTCCATCAGAGGAAAGCAAGATCTGGAACACTGGCCTAAGTCACAATGTGGGAGGAACGAGCCATCAATGCCGAGCTATCAGTGGCAGCCATCAACCCTGACCTTCAATTTGGCCTAAAAGTGAGCCCTAGCCACTCATTACCACAAAGACTGGGAAAGAAAGCTAAAATTTACCTTGATATTTGACAGAAGACAAGTATATTATGATAAACTATGGTATTAAGGAATTACTATTCTGGGCAAGTTTAAGATTTCTTGCCTTGACCTTAACATCAATATCTTCATTTATGGGCACTCGTTTAGAAAAAGAAAGCTAAATTGTCTTACAGTAAGCTATTATTCTATTGACGTTCTCCAAAGTATGACACAGAGAGATACAGTCTGTCTTTTTCGTTGTGCTACGGAATTCTGAATATTAGGTTTTTACGAACAAATTCAATCCACTGTCCTAATATAGTTACAGATGTTATTCCTAATAATTTGTAATGCTTCATTTCTAGAGACATGTTGCCTATAATCATGAGAAAGGAAGTTATCTTCCAAGAAGATAAATATTATGGTCCAAGTGGAAATGGAAATATTTGAATCTTAAAATCCACACAGGATTCTGTAAGAGTATCTATAATGGACACAGGCTGATGACATTGCACAAATGGAAAAATATTTTTTCTTTAAAATCATCCTTGATACTTTTAATAAAGAAAACTGAGATGATTAAAAGGTGATTAAAATTCATAGTAAAAAATTTAACTCTGAGAGTAAAGAGAAAGGAAAAAGTTGACAGGAAGAGTGTTTTGCTGAATTAAGCATCAACTTTTGACACAAAAACTATTCTTATTTTACGACTGAGAGAATGCTATGGAATTGAGTTGCTTACCACTATGCATGACATACTAAAACCAGCATATATTTTAAAATATAAGATAAGCATATATTTGCTCAGGGAATAAAATGAAAATCTGTTTTAGCATCTGATTCCCATAACCTGAGACTGAAATAGCACAGAATATGAAACCTCTTCCCACCTAGACAAATGAGAAGCAATAGACACTAGCAGCAAAGTGAGAAAGTGACTACTCACTGTGTACAATCTCTACAATGAATTAAGGGTTTTGTTTATTTTTTAAATGGGGAGCTTAGAAAGATTTTTGAAGACCATTATGGACAGAAACTGCTAAAAATCTTATCGCTGAAATAAAATTTTAAATGTTTTCCTTCCAAATTTCTTAATATAGGTGAGTACATGAGAATAGGAAGATCATACACCTTATCTCTTTCTTCTGTTCTTCTTTGCTGATAAAACCAAATTCTCATCACAAAGCCAAATAAGAGAGCCAGTCTGCTTCACATGTCTACTTCACGGTTATCACTCCCACCACAACACAGGGCTAGCTGTGATTATAAAATAATTTTCTGCAATGGTTATTAATTGTAGCCAAAAGGTATGATTTTTCAGGTCTGGTATTTCCAGGAAAATGTTTTGAGTTTGAGAATTTTGCTTGGGAAATGTGGAAACCCTCAATATCACTTTACAGCATCTCTTACTAAGTAAGAGATGTAAGAAGACACAGACAAAACAAAGCATTCTCACCTGCTGCAATACAGTGGATAAAAACTGCAGCTTTAAATGAAGATCAAAAGCCTTTTGTTTTTCCTAGATAGTGGGAAAGCAGTTAAATAAAAAGGCAGAAAAGTTATATTAACAGCTACAGAGGTTAACATTTATATAGGTTCAGACTTACAGAGAACTTTAGGATAAACAGCAAGGATAAAGAAACTAGCAAATATAAAATACCATAAAATTTAGATTTTACATATATTGCTAAAATGTTTTTAAAATAAAGCAATTCCTAATTTATTTTTGTTTGTGGGATTTAGAGTAACAGATCTCATTAAGACAGATATTGCAAATGACACATTATTTCTCATAAAATGAAACAAATGGGAAACACAAAGCAGCACTAGCAATAGGAAAAGACTTTTGCAGCAGTGTTAAGAAAAAGAAAAGCCAGCTATCTTCAATTTTTGGGCCTATCATGCAAATCAAATTTGCATGACTGCAATTTCAACACTGTGTGTGCTTCTAGTTACAAAAGGGTCGGTGCCTCACTTATGCCACAGTCAGATGCTCATGCTGGAAACACTGGGACTGAGTTAAGCAAGATGTCTTGTGCCAAACCACTTCCTACCGTTTGCTGCTGTCCCTCTCCTGGACTTCACTGTCCCAAAATGAACAAGTAAACCCTTCATACTACCACTCTCCAGTGTCAAGTCAGTAATCTTAACTTAATCCCCCTAATTTACTTAGGTCTATTTAAACTAAACTGACTGTTTTTGCCTCAAAGTGATGACACAACCACAGTTACCCTGTTGGCTGTGCTGTGACAGAAGTATCATCCAGCTGAGGCGCATCCTTTTCTTGAAACTCTTCCAGCTAGATCTGAAAGAGCTCATCTGCCACTGCCAAGTCTCTGGGCTGCTTACAAAGGCCAACAAGAAAATACTAACTTTTTTGTTACAGCCTATTTTCCCCCCATTTTGTTACAGCAGCTTACACTAATCTTTGCTGATTTTCTGTAGCTTTATCTGCAAAATGGCTTTCACATTTTCTTCTAAGTAAATAAATCTTTGGTGATCAGACAACTGAAGGAGATTCCCATTGCACACATGCTGGACAGACCTGGCTTGGGCTTGCATGCACGTTAAGTAGCAAATCTGAGACTATGAGAATCTTGTTTACAAAGACACTGCATTCCCCACGTGAAGCCTGCTGAAATCTCACCTATTTGCCCTTCTCCAGGTAGATTCAACAGGGCTTTGATTCAGTTGCTCAAACACATGCAGACAAGGTGCTTGAAGTATCTGAGCGTTTTCAAACAACGCTGTCGGATATGGCACAGACCTGGGAGATGCACGTTTCCTCTGGACTAGCAGCTTCAGGCCCTGTGGGATACCCTATGGCATCTCAGATGGACTATCTATATCCATACTTATGCAACTTATTGAGCCCAGAAAGTGTCAGAATTGGAGGAACACAAACATTACTGCCCACTTTTGAAAACTTTTAAAAAATACATGTTTACAGTCTCAATACAACTATTTTGCTTGAAACCAAAGACTCAGACTTTGAGAAAATAAACCTAGGATCAACTTAATTTTCCATATTAAAGACCAAGAAATAATAGTAAATACATGGGAGAAATCTCTTGAATGGGATTTTTGTCCAGCAAACTATTTAATCCTCAGTTTAAAATGGAACATATATTTGATTACTTTTATTGAATTGAGAACTTAAAACTTTGGATCCGTTAGCCCAATGTGAAGATTAAAGCCTCATGCCTCTTTTAGAAGAAAAAGCCCCTGTTTCTCCTTCCTTAACCAAAATCTTTTTTCTTTGCTGTCATTCAAAATCCTGTGCAAAGATTATCGGCAGTTCATAAACCCTAAAGGTCACTTTTTACAATGCTGGCCACATTCAGTTTTCAATCCTGGACTTTGGAAGACTGCCCAGATAATTAACATCATAATAAAATCCACCAAAACATAAGAATTATTCCAAGCATTTTGCGTATAAAAATGTGAAACAACAGACACACAAATATCTTCCTGGGTTAACAACTCAGATGACGTCATTGTACTACACTGTTCAGTTTTATTAGCATAGTAGTAGCAATGTAGTAAAACTACTATACTTAACGCTATTATAGTAAGTTTTCTTGCTTAAGTGAGCCATGGGGTTCTGGCTCCTTTAGGAACTTCTACTTAGTCATTTTTAAAGCTTTCAGGCATATGAAGCTGGATGGCAGTTTCCTGTTAAGGATCTCCAAGGCCAGCCCCAGGCATAGCCACCAGCATACACCACACCAGGGAGCCGGCTGTCTCTTCCGCTGCGGTGACATGCACCCGCATCCACAGCTACCGGCTGTTCCTCTCGCTAAAGAGAGGTGCCAGGCAGATTTTCCAACAAGTGTCAATCTCATTATACTGGTAGTCAAAAAGTGCTAATTTGCCTGGTGAGAAATGTAAGATGTACTCTCCCGAGACAAATATAGGCCCCTGGCACAAATACACATGATGATGCTTGTAGTACATACTTTCCCCAAAATAAGGCTTTATAAAACCTAAGATAAGTAAAATGTTTCCACAGAATGAAGGCGTAAATATTTTATGGAAAGAATATTTATGCTGTTACTCACACTGTCAAGGAACTTGGGAGGTTTCATTTAGGGAACAGGATTCCACTGTGCTACTTAACAAACTTACCTAGAGGTTGTCATTCAGAGAAGAGCTACTGGGTGCCTAGTCACATCATAATGTCAACCAAAACCAGCAGGATTTAAACAAAGTTACTAAGCCTTGGTTGGAACATTCTCTGAGCAGAAGTAAATGCATAAAGGGATTAAAATAAATTCCTCAAGCACACAGCACGTTGCATCAAGCTAATGCAAAGAGGAGAGAAACTCAATGTTACTACTGAAGTTTAACTCGCTTGTTTGCATATCTTAGGCAAGTAGGGGTACAAAGTAGGAGACAAAAAGAGAAACACAAGTAAGATTTTAACAACTATTTCAGTCTTTATGTTATGTGGGACTATTTGCAAAAATGGCAGGGGCTATTCTGTTTTTTAAACAGTATTTCTGTAGTTTCCAATATAGTGGTCACAGCAATAGACTGCATTCAAAATGCAGTCTGCATTAGGCATTGCTGAAATTGCCTTCTAGAATGTAATTCTGGGGTATACCATGAAATATAGACCCATGCACAATGTGATTTTTGGTTTGTTCACACCTGAAGCCTAGAGGGGCTGAAGGCTATCTCTAACCCAAGCATAGAGGACTCCATAGCCTTTCATTGCACTACTGAGATGAAAAGGCTTTTCAGGGGTCTGCATACTCCTGAACAACCATGAACTACTTCTGTAGCTTAATAACCACACAACGTTAACTATAAAAACAAGTCTGCTGCAAGATTATATTTGTTTTGGAGAGCTGTGAATGTCCACAAGACCATTTTAGGCAACCACAAACTCAGAAGTGTTGAAAATAATTGTGTTGAAGGTCTAAGCGGATTTAAGTCTAAGGCATAAAATTAACTTGTGTTATTTAATACCCACCTAAATCCCCAAGTACCCCACATGAACTAAATAATTAACTGAAGGGTCAGCATTTTCAAACTTGTATCTTAAAGGCAGACATACAGCTCAGTTTGAAGTGAGAACTGAGAACCCGTAAATGCCCAACTTCAGCTAACTCCCCACTCAAGACGCGCCAATTCTTACCATTGCTTCAGAGATTAATGTACTAAATAACCATTTTTAAAGCATCATCTCACAGTGTGATTATATGAGATTCCCAACTTCCACAGCTGCAGATATGTGAAAGTCAGATTTTCATGAGCACCAGGTACTTAATTTCAAGTGATTCAAAAAGCAATACATGTTTTTTGAAGTCCTATTCTATGGTCAGGTGTACTCTAACTAGAAATTTCCTGTGATTTAAGGATGATAATGTGTTCCAGAATAAGCTTGTGAGAATAGAAGATGAAAGGCTAACAGAGACAAGCAGCATGACTAAAATATAAGCAAGATGGCTAAAATACAGTATTTAATTTGTGTATTTAATTCAGGAGCTCAAAGTAGATTGTAGGCACTCCAGCTCTCATTTTAATGGCCAAGAATTAGTGCTTATGTATACCTAATTTGAAACTTGATGCCCAGGTCAGAAGTCTGGGTCTCTGGCCGAGAATGTTAACTGCCAGTCTGAAAGATCTGTAATTCCCTACAAATGCATTCTCCAAAAATCAGACTTCTTAAAGAGACAGCATATTGGGACATCTGGCTTTTAAGGCATCTAAAATCACTGGTTCCCTGAAGATACGTTTTCTATGCTTGTCTCCATTGAGACATGCCATCCACTCATCTTAAAGTTAACAAAGTTATTGCACGTTTTATGAGTTTAGCTATGCCTTCGTATTTTAGGTTACCATAGCCACAACTGGTATTATGCACTGTCATCTTTGCCGTTTCATTGTAAGATGTTGATCAGCCACCTTTCCAAAGAGAAGGCACGCATCAGAAGATTTTAAGTCATCTTTAAGGACAACCGTTAAGAGTAAGAATGAAAGCAGCCTGCTTGTTTCTCTACAGCTGCAGCAAGTTCTGCTATCAATTCTGCTGAAGTCATGACCATGAATAATACTGGGACATTTTGGTTTCTTTATTATAGACAGAAAGAATATATACTGCAACCATGAATGACTAAGACTTTTTCTTCATCCAAAACCAGTAAAGAAATAGGAACTGCAAGTATTCCCTTGTTGCTGAACATGGTATATTTCTTTATTTTTTTAAACTTAAGCAAATTTTACTGAGAAAAAAAATACTAATCTTTGCATTGTTTTAAATAACTGACATACAAATGTTAAAGAATAAAATTAGAGGAGGAAAAAACAACTAATATTACTTTGCAGATGCATACAGATGAGTAAGTACACCATGAAACATACATTTGCTATTTTCTGTGCTCGTTCACCATATAGAAGCATTTCAGAAAGTCCTATTCACAGCCTTTAATTCTAGACTTTAATTGCATCATGTGATACCCTAGCCAGCCTAGATATCCTGTTGCAGAATTTGATATTGCTGGTTTGTCTTTGTAAACCAAGAACAAGCTAAACTGAATGATGCTAACAAGCACTGGTAATAAAGCTTTTATTTGATCTCCTTAGAAACGTTGTGTGTACATCATAGAAGTGTTTGCATACATGATGATGAAAATACTTACACTGCTGTGTAGTCCATGGCTAAATAACTCAGAATCAGAGTCACAGAATACTTAAGTTTGGAAAGGACCTCTGGAGATCGCCAACACTGCTGCTCAAAGCAGGGTCAACTAGATCAGGTTGCCCAGGGCTGTGTCCAGTCAAATTTTGATTATCTCCATTGACGTAGACTCTACAATCTCTCTGGAAAACCTATTCCAGCATTTGATCACCCTCACAGTGAAAAAGCTTTTTATGTTTAGATGGAATTTCTTGTATTTTAGTTTGTGCCCACTGCTTCTTGTCCTGTCACTGGACACCGGTGAGAACAGTCCGATTCCCACTTCTTTATTTCCCACCTCAAACACTGCCCCCCCATCAGGTATTTATACACATTGAAGAGAACCTCCCTGAGCCTTGTATTCTCCAGGCTAGACAATTCCAGCTTCCTTAGCCCCTCCTCACATGATAGATGCCCCAGTCTTTTAATCATCACTGTGGCCCTTCACTGGGCCCACTTCAGTATGTCCATGTGTCCCTTGTAGTGGGGAGCCCAGAACAGGATACAGCACTCCAGAAGTGACCACACCTGTATTGAACAGAAGGGAATAATCACCTTCCTCAATCTGTTGGATGCTGGTGACCTTCTTTTCTTCAGGTGCACATTGCTGGCGTATGTTCAACTTGGTGTCTACCAGGACCCCTATGTCTTTTTCTGCCAAGCTGTTTCCCAGCCAGATGGCCTCCAGCTGGTATGGGTGCATGTCGTAACTGCTTCCCAGGTGCAGGACTTTGCATTTCCCTTTGTTGAACTTCATGAGGTTCTGTTGGCCCATTTCTTCAGCCTGCCAAGATCCTCTGAATAACAACAGAACCATCTCATGTATCAGCCACTCCTCCAAATTTAGGGTACACTCTGTCTCACTGCCTCTGTCAATAGTGAAGATGGTAAACAGTACTGGTCCCAGGATTGACCATTGGGGTACACCACTAGTGACTGGCCTTCAGCTGGATTTTGAGCCTCTGATCACAACCCTTTCGGCCCAGCAATTCAGGCAATTTTCAATCCATCTCACTGTCTACTTATCCAGTCCTTACTTGCTCAATTGGTCTGTGAGGATGTTATGTGAGACAGTGTTGAAAGCCTTGTTAAAATCAAAATAAACAATATTCAGCGCTCTGAATGCCTCAGATTACCATGATGTTTCAAAGATGAACAAGAGTGTCCTCCAATGATATGGGCCAGTTCCCTCAGCTCTTGTCAGCGCATCCCCATCAGATGCCATGCACGTGTATATGTCCCATTTGTTGAAATATCTGCTAACTTGATCCTCCTCTGCCAAGGGTAAGTCTTCACTGCTCCAGACTTTCCCATAGGTCTCAGGGGCCTGGGATTCTTGAGGGCAAATCTTTAGCTGTAAACTGAGGTGAAAACAATGTTGTGTAACTTAGCCTTTTCCACGTTTTGTGTCACCATGTCACTGCAGTAGTGAGCCCTGCTTTCCCCCATCTGCCTTTTGCTGCTGATATATCCGTAGAAGCCTTTCTTCTTTTCCTTCGTGTCCCACACCAGATTCAACTCCGTCATTGGCTTTACTGACACCATTCCTGCACACTTGGGCAGCGTCTCTATCATCCACCTGGGTCACTTGATCCTGCTTCCACCTCCTGGTGTATTAGTTATTTATATAATTTGAACAAACCACCTTTCAAATGGTGAAGAACAGATTTCCTTTAGAGAGTTGATCACACCACCTATCAAAGCTGAGCTGTTGTGCAGACAAGATGCCAAGAAGTGAGTCAAGACACACAGCAGACAAGAGTGAGCCTAAGTTGACCTAAGGGATAAGCATGCTTGACTGGCAAGGGGAAGTGCTGGGCTTCTACAGCACCAAATTCAAGCACACCGCATGAGCTGAAGAGAAATTCAGAGGTAGAAAGGGAAGAGAGTAGGTGGTATATCCTGTGGAGTAACACTGAAATCAGATATCTCATCACAAGGGTGAAATGGCACAAATGGAGGATCTCATATATTATCAGAACTGACACTGGATTTCTGTTTCACTAGAATATGTTACTACTCAGAGAGGCCTATTAGCTGACAGACTAACAGGGTTGGAAGGCATTAAAGAAGCACAAAATATTCCAACAGAGAGGGAAAAGGAGAATCTATGACATCAGAATGAGCTGCATAATACTAAAAATGAGAGGAGCAAATTAAAAGGCCTGAAAAAAACACTTAAACCAGCTGGTTACCAAGGAGGGAAAAAAGAGAACTGGATATGTTTTTAAATAAAAATGTGTAAGACAATTCTCAGTCAGTATCAAGTGACACAATTCCATTAATATCAGTCACTTAAAATGTTTATTACATAAACTAAGTTCACTGCTTTGAATTGATGCTGTAGGCTCACAGAAAGGAACACACACCTTAACTGAAGTTTTACCTGCACAAGGGCTGCAGGGTCAGACCTCATTTTTTTTAAGCAAGTGTTTAATTTTCTAACCACAGGTTTCTCTTTCTGGATTCTAACTCTTACAATACTGTCCCTACTCCCCTACAACAACTGCTTACCTTCTTTAACTCTTCCTGAATACTTCTACCATTTTCCTCTGAGGACAAACTCTCCTTCTGGTTTTCAGCGTCTGTTCTAGGTTCTGAGTCTTGTTCTTCACCAGAAGATGTTTCCTTGTCACTCATTTTAGCAGCAAGCTGAAATAACCTGGATTTAAGCTCCTCCTCCATAAGGTCAGGCTTGATATTATGATGCTGATCCTCACTGCTTACATCTGTTTCTGATAAATCATCAAAATCCTACAAAGAAATTAGAAGAATGGTATAATTACTGTATAGGCACAGAAAGAAAAACAAACAGCTTCCTCGAAAAGTATAGGTATGATCACTCTGCAGGGGAAGCTATAGAAAGCAAGCACACTAAGTGTGCTGATAAAAAAATACCATGTCTTTACAGAGGAATGTCAGTAAACCCACACTTGCATTATATTTATCATTCCT
>NW_010532506.1:20491-23090 GCF_000687285.1 Phaethon lepturus | reverse complement strand
ATTCCTGCTTACTTTTATATAATTTAAAAAGGAACTATCAAAATTACTATATATCTGTGTGCAACTAATAACATATGCCCAAATGGCATTTCCCATTCTCAGCACTGCACTGCCATCACTCTCAGGCATGGTGCAGCTAAAGAAAATGAAGTGTGGGAATGAAATAACTTGTGACCCGGCAGTTGTGTCCAACTTTCAGCTGAAAGCTGTGCTTGAGTTCCCCGACTGCTTGGTCTTGAGCATTGTCTGTGTTTTTCTTAAAGACTACCGGCAACAGGTTTTGAAAAATCTTTCTTATTACATGATGCTGCTTAAGATTTTCAGTTTTCCCAGTGATTATTTACATAGGTGGATCCTCTACAGTGACTATAATTTTCCAGACAGCAACCTCCTTGGACCAAGTTCAAGCTTTAGGAGCACCTTTTCTTACTCTTGGATCCTTAAAGGTGGGAAGTACTCAGAGGCTCAGTTAAGTACAGTGGGTGTTACAGACTCGATCACAAGTCCCTTGCTTTGGAGGTGGAACAGAAGAAAAGCAAAATCTCTTTGCCCATCTGTTTAGCGGGGTACCTGCCCAACATGTAATAATGTGGAAAAGGGGCTATTTTTGTCAGCCCTTGCGGGAAATCTGAAAATACCTCACGGTTGTTCCAAAAAGTAATGTCCAGATACATATTAATTAATTTTTTGTATCTGTGCTGTCTGATTAGGACACAAATTCCCGTGATTTCCACCACAGTCCATGGAGAGAGACAGGCATCTCCCAGAGCAACCTGCTCCACCTGTAGCATTAACTGCCTTCTGGAAATGTTATTTTCTCCCTGCTGACTGCTAAGAGAAAGTTTTGAATCATTCGACCCTTCATTTAGTGCTTCATTCAAGTCCATAAAGTAAGGTGGAATTAGGTGGTTTTAAAAGTGATGAATTCTTTGAAATGGAGCATAATCATGACAAAACCGCCCAGAAGGAGGCTATGAAGAATGCAGCCTGGGCCCCAGGAGGGGTTAGCACATCACAGCGGCTCTGAGAGGATGATCTGGAGCAATTCTCAGATAGGAAATTATTCCTGTTTGCCTTACGCTCTCCTACTGTGACAAGACCAGACACTGCTGGAGAGACTAAAAGCGGTGTTCTCTCTGCCATTCATACATAAACAGGAGATTTGCTTTGCAGTGCTACTCTCTCTTCAGCCACAGCAGCAATATTTGTGGGTGGACCAATTACCTCCAGTTGTCACTGGAAATGTTAACTCTGAAAACTCCCTCAAAATCCTACCCGTCAAACTGCTCTTAATGGATTGACACATCGTGTCCATAATGTCAGTCTTCATCTCTCATACAGTAAACTGTACTGTAGTACCTGGCACTTTCACAGCTTTCTGAACAATTTTTGTCTGCAGTTATCTGTGAATTAATTATTATTATTTCTGCCAAATGAACTTTGAAGCTGTTCTGAATAAGAGCAAGAACAAGATTTCAAATCAGTGTGTTTCCACTTCAGTTTTATAATACAATATGCTTTTATATACATGTAGAAGACTGGTGTCATTTCACCTTTTTAATTAAAAACCTGTACTCACCATAATGGTCCTTCCTCAAATTGTAAGAAGAGATTTTTTTTCAGACATGTTTTGCATGTCATTCAACAACTCATTACAACCCCCACCCAACAATCTGCTAATGAAAAATACCTATCACTAAACTACTATAAAAAAATCTGAAAGTTGTTGCTGAATCACTCAGTTCATCAATTTGTACCGAGAGAAACAATCATAATTTATGGGATTTACAGGATAGAAAGCACAGCTAAACTGTGCACTTGTATTTAGGAAAATACAGTTTAGTCGTGATTCATCACATTAAACTTGAGCTATTTACAGTTAGGTATCTATTCTAAGCTAATTACTAGAATCTCTCTTTACTTGAGTTACCTCCATTTATTTAATAGGTACCTCCAAAAACCTACTCTCATCTACCAAAACATGTGGTTTAGGATTACAAGATTTGCTAGTGAGCTCTGACAGCTCTGCACCAGGGGTGTGGGCTTCCTCTAGCAGCATCTAGGCAGGAAGAATACAGTTTACCTTGGGGTTGAGTCTGCAAGGAAGAGAAGACAATCCCATTCTATGGAGGCCAAGATCAAGCTTGTAAAGACAGAAGTTTGCTATTCTTGTTTAAATAAGCTGACAAACGTGTATAAAATCCAGTGGAGCAGTGAGGGAGGCTGGCAGTCCAAAGGGGCAGGTTTTCCCACATTTCCACCTCACTGCTGTACCATGAAGTATTGACAGACTTCATCACGCAGCAACACGTGCATGATTCCTCTGGGGGCTTCTTACATAGACCTTCTTAGCTTTAACTGCTTAGCAGCTGTACTGGAGGAGCAAGACACACATAGCCTCATGGAAAGCACCACCTGTTAATTTAAAGAATCCATACTGGCAACAGCAGAATCACAACTCCTCTTGAGCCTGAAAAAATACCAGTCTTCCTAGGATCACAGACGGCAGCACCTTTTAGGTTGATCTCTACTGTCTCTATCCAAAGCTCAGTGAAATCCTGTAGAGCCCTCCAGCCGTCTTCCCATGCATTTTGGAGGA
>NW_010532506.1:18417-20460 GCF_000687285.1 Phaethon lepturus | reverse complement strand
TCAGCAGGATAAAAAATTGAGGATGAAGTTTTATGAAACAAGGTGAGCTAACGTTCACAACCTAGTGCTGCTGAAAGAGTCATCCTGCACTGTCCTGTTATTTACCCGGTTATGACGAGTCGCATAGGCTCGGCAAAGGGGTCCAAATGTCTGCTAGACCTGACAAGGGAGAGATATTGGACCACGCTGGAGGCAGATAGGAAGGAGGTATTCCTCTTTCAGCAGCAGCACGCTGCTATGTTACCTTAGCCACATGTCACACCGCTACCGAAATGTTCCCAACTCCAGCTTACGCTTTAACACATATAAAAGAATTATCCTAATTCATTGGCTGCGAAATTTAAAGAGCTTTTTGCTACATTTGCCAGAACAGGTGAAAGTCATGAGCTGCCTTGGCATCCCTAGGGTTTTATTCCATGTTAGCTAAATTTGTGTTATGAATACACATTGTTTCTTGGGGGAGGACTTGCCTTGAGGGTATTGATTTTATTACAGCTGGATTCAGGTATCCCTATTATCCACCCTTCTCCTTTCCAACCTCCTTACAATGAGCAGGTGGAGTATTTACATTTGCAAGAATTGTTAGCTCCTGCTTACACGCAGAGATAATGATATCCTGTAATACCACACTTTGTGGTTTCTGTTACCAGTAGGCTGCTTGGCTTGCGTGTTGAGCTTTTCAAGATGGTAGCAGTGAACTATTTGTGAGGAGATGATACTTCTTTCATGGATTAACAGATTAAAAAATGCATTAGATGCCATGACAACAATAAAAAAACCCAAACATTGAGGGGTACTATTATTATTATTATTTATTTAATAGATGCTATCTTAAACTTCATTATTCTTGACTGTTCACACTTTGGCTCTATCTGGTAAGTTTAATGACATCTTCGTGTTTGTATAAATCATTGTGTAAATTCTCATTTGCATCTATCAGCAACATATAATATTAACATCTGCAAAAAAGAATAAAGGGCTACCGCTTTATCTGAAAACAGAGCTTCAGTGAGGGCCTAGCACACCAAGGCAGCCACAAACCCAGTCTCATTAAAAGAAAATCAGGTGTTTCTAATGCAAGTGTAAGTCTTCTAGCAGGCAATGACCTAGGAAATACACCTTTCCCCATACACACTGTCCAAATCCTTCCATGCAAATGGCTGATAACTCAATGTAATCCTAGTGAACAAATAGAAGCCTCAAAATAAAGCAAGCAAGCCAAGTACTGGCTTGGAGGCTCCAGAACCAAATCCATATTATACTATAAACTCTAAGAGAAAGGCCCATCCATACAGACAACCAAAAATCAGAAGCTATAGTTTTTAGGAGAAGACACGAACTGTGAGGTTTGCAGGCAGTTTCTCAGCGAGGGCCAGTGTAATTTCAGAGCAGCTATTTTCCATAAATACATCCCAAGCGCCATCCCGTGGGGATCGGCAGTCTGACAGCACTCACTCCTTACCCTGCAGGGCAGGAGGGCTGTAATTAACAGGTGGAGGTCTCCTGAGCAAAGCAGCAAACTCATAATGAGGACGTTTTCTTCACTTAAAGCAATTAAGCCACTCCACTTTCCATCAGAAATATAAGAATTGCAACTACAGTAAGCAACATCTCCTCTCAAAAAGATAATGAAAGCCAATATATCAATATAATTATTAATAATAACATCAATTCTTAGTATTACTACTAATAATGAAAGCAGACAGAGATTGGTGGTTTGAGTTGCAATTTCGTGTAAAAAGTTCCAATCTGAATGACTGGTTTAAGACCACATATGAAGCTTCCTTAAGTTTACGCTGTCTGCAGTTCTCCATGCACCTACACTATCATTTGGTACAAACTATTACATGTAGGGCTCTCTCTCCTGCTGCCTTTTACCAAAATCAATACGTTACTTTGGGGATTATATGAAACCCTGACATCCCTTTAATCTCGTTTTTGTCTTTCTAATTTATTATCATTCCTCAAATCATATTCCATATGCTCGTGATCATTTTAATTGCTTCCTAGAATTGCTCAACCATGCAACATCCTTGCCATAAA
>NW_010532506.1:0-18386 GCF_000687285.1 Phaethon lepturus | reverse complement strand
TTCCTGCTCCCAGCAGTGCTTGTGTACCAGAGGCTGGAGTAACAGTTCTCTGAATGTGGCAGTAGCTATCAAATTAGCCACCAGGGTGTATCTATGTGTCCAAACATGAACTAAATATATGGAAACCCACCCATCCATAAACCTCCCAGTGAGAATTTCATTGCTTTGAAAACAGTAGCGTGATCTGGAGGCATGCATGCCTCCACCTTCCCTGCCGTGGCTGAGGGTGAAGGACAGCAGGAAGAGCCTTTTAGCCTCAGGGGTAAAATGAAGGGGAGAATGGGTCAGAATCCCAAACCTTGCATTTTTTGCACAACAGAGAGGTATAAGCAGCACTTAAGATGCAAAGCAGCTCTCAAAAGAATTGGGAAGAGCAATCATTTTCCACACCAGCTTGCACTTTGAAGAATACACTAAGCTGACGAAGGATGCCATCATGTATGTCTGGAAGCACCCTGCCTTTCTGGAAGCACCTGTCTTTCTGTTCTCCACTGGATGAACACCTCCAGGGCACCTTCCCTGTGAGCTCTGCTCTTCTATACTCTGTAGGGCAGCAATAACTTGAAAGCCACAATATGAATACAGTCACACATAGACACACAGAGTATGCACAAATACACAAAGCCAGAAAGGGAAATGCAGAAGTCTGTGTACAAAATATGGTCTTTGTGCAGTCCCTGGAAAATTCTGTAATTCTGTCTAATGTTCTAAGAAGTCATTGATGGCCACTGACATATTGTTAGGGTACATTATCTTACATAACTCCCCTTCAACAACTGTACATTATAAATGTATGAGGACATGAGTATAAATGAATCGGTACAAAACACCTGCACCTGTCTCCTAAAAGCAGATGGAATAGATACAGAATTAATGATAGTTTACCCATCATTAAAAACCTGATGAAATCCTAGAATCCTGATCTTGACTTATGATCACTGTACTGATGTCCTTCTACAGGAAATATAGGCTAATAGCATAAGCAAAGAAAAACAATTCCAGCCATCCTAAAATTGCTCAGACGACTTTAAAGACTGGATTGGGTTGCTTGTAGTCAGAGGCATAGGGAGAAGACAGCATTTAGCTCATTGCTTCAGGCTTACCATTACTCTATGCAGCAATGATGCAGCTTCAGGATGTAAGAGGGGTAGGACATGAGAAATGGAGCTGGACAAGGGGTCAATATTCTCCTCATCCAGCTGGGTTATTAGAGTTAGAAGAGGGCTTGTACTGCTAAAACATTTTTGTGGGACAACCAGATCCCTTATATAATATCAGCCCCAGGCCTGGAAAAACTCCAGAGAAGGCTTCTTGGCTTTCTGGTTATCCCAGACTTGTTGTTTAAAAGAAATTTTTGAAAAGTACTTTGCTGTCTTCAAGTTGTATGATCAGTTTTTCCAAGTTTGAGCTGTTACATTCGGTTAGTTTGGTTTTTTTGTTTTTTTAAAATCAATTGACAAATTATTTAAATGAAAGTAGTTTGCAAACACTCACCCTACCATATCAGCACTCATAATCAAGTGACCAATTAAAAGTAGACATCACTTGGATTGTATTTCAAAAAATGCCCTTTCTGAATTTCTGTTGCTCATTAGCATTATCCCTTACCAGGATATTTGCAAACAGCACACAGAAGATTCCCAGACATACGAGTTACTTCTTGCTCCCAGAAGAAAGGAGTTAAAAAAAAACCCAAGGCAACAAAAGAGGTGATTAGTCAACATCTGTTAGCTGTTGGCAAATCCTGACTTTTTTTTTTTAAGAGCACAGTATTTTGCAGCATTAACAATGTCATTGATCAGATGGAAGTGGCATATTTGAGAACGAGGCAATGCCTATTCATGGTGTATATAATACTTTACCTTTGCTTTTTCTCAGCTAGGAGGCATAAGGAAGATAAAGCTTGCAAGAATGCTCCGCCTCCCACTTACGATTCATGTGTTATTGCCAGCATAGCTTAATTTGTTTTGCCCAGCTCTTTTTGCAAATGTATTTGATAAGGACAAACACAATTACCTGACTTAAATTCATCTTGTTGCCTTTTGTGCGGTTTTTTTCTTCACATAATTCTTCAGAGATTGCTTTGTTCTTCCTCCACCTTCTTGATCTCTTTTCTAAATCATAATGGACTTCTTCAGTCTCACTGCTGTCCGAATACTCCAAGCTGGTTGCCTGTGGATTGAAATTTACATCCAGTTCTCCATGGAAATGTGTTTTTTCCATTCTGGGCATATCAGTTTGAGTTCTGCTTTGTAACCAGAGAAGTTTGCTAGGTCCTTTAGCTTCCTGGGAAGAGTTTACTGAAGATGTTTCCGAATCGGAGAACAGTGTCTCAGTATTGGTGTATAACCCAGAGGAAGGGGAGGTCACTGCCTGGTACTGATCATTGCCATAAACCCATTCAGTACCATACTGGGAATTGTTAAAATAGAAATCATCTGGTAATTGCCGAGGTCTCCGACGCAGCTTGTTCAAGGCCACATTCCAGTCATAGTCATCCTCGCTGTCTGAGCCCATCTCGTCATAGGCAGACACAACGCTGGATTCATTCTCCAAAGCTTTGAACACTTGACTCTTTGGTTTAGCGAGCATTCGAGGACGAGGCAAAGTGACATTCTGCAAAGCTACCCAGTTTCCATCAGTGCTTTGAAAAACAGAAGGCGGATCTATAAAAACGAGACACAAAAAATTGTGATCACAGTGTGAAACGCTCATTTTACCTGTCAGTTTGCGACCAACTGGCCAGAAATTGGAGGGTTCAACAAAACTAATGAACAAACGTTAAGTGTTGCTGCTACATGAATTCTCTCATTTTGTGAGCCATGCTGACATACTCCTTTTAATCAGAAGCCACCACTTAAAGCCATGGTGATGACTATTTAAAATGTGAAAGTACTTAGACCAATGTTTTTTTTCTAAAAGAATTAATAGGAAAGGCTGAGGGAACATCAATACATAGACATACATAAATCCTGTGTTTTGTAAATGTCTTCAATTCTGTGTGCAGTTCTGGTGCCCCATCTCAAAAAGGAAAGATAGAACAGGGATCAGAGTAGAGCAACAAAGATTGCACCAGGTTCTGAACTGGCTTTCGTTCAAGGAATGACAAAGTAAGCCAGAGCTCTGTCATCTGAAGGAGAGAAGACTGAGAGGATACATGCTAAAAGAGATGGGGGAATCTATTCCAGCCTAACTACTAGAGAACATCAAGTGAAAGTAGTGAAATCAAGGTTCAAAACAAATAAAAGAAAGTGGGATGCAATGGGTACCAGGAGCTTCTTGCCTAAGGGTGTTATGGATGCTAAAAATGAATCTGGGATAAAACAGAGATGGCTATGGACATGGAAGAGTAAACATAGTAAACACTAATGTTTACTAAATACCAAAAAATACATCTATCTGAGATAGTCATTAAGCTGAAAATTCTGGAGGTTCAGCGCCTACTCAAAGGCAGCATGAAAAATACTTGCTTTCTCCTAATCTTTCCTAGGCTCTTGCTTATGGTTACTGTTGCTGCTGTTGTTGTATCCTAGACTAAATGAGCTTTTTATTTTACCAAAGCACTGCTGCTCTTGTATTTTTACACTTTTTTAGAGTATGTTTTACAATTCCGACAGGAAAAAAAAGTGCCACAAATACGGTCAAAGAGTACTGTATAACTCAGAGAACTGCAGTTCTTCTAAGTTTAGATTCCATTTCCAATCAAACTGAAAAAGTCCCTTCATGGGAAATGTGAACATCTGATGACTCTACCTCCAACAGCAATTGAATAAATATGTAATTCCATGGATTTACAGTTAATCTCAGCCTACTGAACTAACTTTTCAGCCTTATGGATTCCTTCCATGGGTTCAAATTTTCCATTTCCAGAAAACTGTAGAAATACTTATTATAAACTATTAGCTTTCTAACACTGTAAACAGAACATCACTATTTAAAAATGGACAAAGTAAAACTTGGATTGTGTTGTAAATGATACTCGAGCATCTTGCATTACATGATTACAAATACTTGGAGCTCAGGAAGATGACTTTTTCCCTGGAATTGTTCATAAAGAGCATATACAGTAAGAAGGTGTGCTTAGTTTAAAAAAAAAGTTTGTGGTGCACTACCACCAACAAAACACCCCCACAAAAATGAAACAATAATTAAATAGCAATTAAACTTAGGAAGTATGGAAGATTTAGACCAGTTTTTGTGTTTGTTACTCATTGAGTCCTTTCATCTTGTTTTCACTTCCTAAATTTCATGCCATTTCACAGAACTTGAGCAATAAATCTCTGAAGTTATTTTTACTCCTGCTTAAAAAGAAATCAAAATTCTCACACTTGAGAATCGGTCAAAAATCCTCAGTTAACTGAAGAAAGGACAGGATAGTAGTTGATTACATATTAGAGGATAAGCAAGGTGGAAAGGAAAGCTACTGAGAATTTTATATTCAGAAAGCTGACTTAGCTTTATCCCAGCTTCAAGTAATGTCACATGCTCCCTGACTGATTTTCCAAAACAAAGACACTTACTTGAAAGAATGCACACAATTCTTTGGGCATACGCTACAATTTATCCATGTGAAAATGAAAACAGATTTAAGAAGCCTCATTGTGAAACTACCAGTAAAGGGGAAAAAAATACTAATTCATTATTTGGCTCTTGAGTCAACATTTAAACCAGAGCAAACTGTAATCAAAATGAATTGTGATCTGCTTTTTGGCTACATGACTAAAAAGTCCACTGATGTTACCACTCCAAACTCTTGGTTGAGATTTCTTTTGTTTTCCGTATCCTAATACAGAGCTGCTTAGTACTGCATAGACGAGATCATATTTACACATATTAGCACAATCAGCTATTTACTATAAGTCCAATAGGCAACACATTTTCATAACAATGTGGTTCTTAGATGAAAGAAGCAGAACAAATCCTCTGAGTAGAGCACCTGGAACGAAACTGGGTCAATTTGGCATTCTGTTAACGGTTAAGTAATTCTTATGTACTAAATTGCTCGATGGTTGAATTCAATGGGAATGAAGTGGGTTCTTAAATTTAAGCACCCAATTAACTGCTTTACTGAAAATAGGCCTTCCACTAAAATGCCCAGGAGAACAACCCTTCTAACAGGGGCTGAATGAGCAGTTCACAAAGTAATGCATACTTAGTTAAGTCAGATTTTAGTACTACTTTACTATCACTTTCTTTTTGGGGCGAGGAGGGGTATTGACACTGTCTAATTTTGAGTCACCCAGGTTATCAACTGGCATTACAGATAAACAAATTGTATTGATGGGCAGCCCCCATCCCTGGTCCCCACTACACCCAAACACCGATTTTGTTTGCTTTGCTTGCCAGCACCTGGTGAGCCAGCTGTGGGGGTTACAGCACCAGTAAACTCACCCTACAAAAGAGAAGTTTTCTGCTTGTTTATCTTCCTGAACCAATTTGCCATAGTGGTCAGATGGGCTCTACAGCTGTTATAAGAGAAGAAGCAGGAACAAGCAGACTCTGTCACGGGAGGACAACAGCTGCAGCAATGTTAGCTTTGCTGTTCCTGGTCACCTGGAGCCAGGGGCTGCTGCTGCAGTGAGCAGGTCAGCCCTTCCCCTCGTGCAGCTGCAGGGGTGAAAACTAACTCACTCTTCTGTGCAGCAGTTGCCTGGTGCTACACTCTTGTGGCCTCAAGAACACTACAGCCAGAACAAGAGAGTCAGTGAAAATGGCACACCCCCAACTCCCCGCTAAGAGCAGGAACCACCTTCTTCAATGACAGCCTGTACTTATGGCATCTTGAAGTAAGCAGGGAGTTGCATTCTATCCCAGGGCGCTGATTCAGGAATGGGGCTGACTTAGGAAGCTGCTCACCATCCATCATCCATATTCACTCCCATACCTAATGCACGGATACAGAGGACAGATCTAGCGAAACTGCTGGTCCTGTGATGTTCCTACTCATACAGCTTCCTCAAACTTGTGTGGAAGCAGCAGTTAGTAGGGTTGCGCAGAAGACTGCATTGGTCTTGAAAATAAAGGTGCAAGGAGGAATCCTAAATGTGAATTATTTCACTGTTTGGTTCACCACATAACCTCATGAACAGTTAACTTGTGCAGCAGAAGGGATTCTATGGGCAGCTGCAACTCCTTCAGCTGGAGAACAGATAACCAGGTGACAAAGCAGGGCGCTTGGGCTCTTGTGTCTTAGAAGCTCTGAAATGTATCCAAATTAGGTGCCTAATATTTCCTAACAGTCCAAAATCAATTCCCCAACGGCCCACATTTTGAATCTTTTTCTTGGGTTAAAAAAAAAAAAGAAAAAGGTAAGATAAGCGATGACACAGCCCAATGAAATCATGACACTCAGGATCACCAAACAGACATTTTTACATGTGACCCCTGCAAGCAGAAATTTCCTGGCGAAGGACCCTGCTTTAAGTTATATTTATTCCATGGAGTGAGAACCAAAAAAAGAATCATATTCGTACTAGAAATATTTACTTGTTTCATTTAGCCTGTCCACACTTTTCCAGCTGGGTAATGCAGAGAGCTTGCGTTCTTTATGTTTCCTGAATTGTCCTTTTTGCTGCCTCCAAAGAGCCTCAGTCACAGATGATGCAGGGTCTACTCCTTTACTGGGCATATCTTCACTAGCCAGGGAGAATGCAGACTGAGACCTCTGTGGGAATAAAAATCAAAGAGCATAATTTAAAAATAGAAATACTTAATTATCAAACTCCTTACTGTAATTAGTATGAGTGTTCAGTTACCCACAGAAGTGTGGGATCTTCTATCATACAGTAATGGAATTTAATGTGTTCAAAAGAATTGTTTCAACACTAGATTGCGTATTTATGTACATTTCTGATGCTATGCAAGAAGGCAGAAAGTTGTTTATACTACCACGGACTAGATGGAGAGAAATAATTAAGGTGAAGTTGTTAGGAATGTGCTTGGTGAGGACTGATATCTAACTGCTTTGACTCAAGCTAGGCAGAAGAAGATCCCATTGTGGTGAGACATGATGATCTATTGTTGGCTCAACAGGCCATCTGGTGTAACAATTTGCAGAAGTTAAAAATTAAAAAAAGCAAACAAACAGCCTGTTACCCATAAATAGCTGTGCAACTCAACTGATTTTAATGCAGAATTCTTTTGTTTGCTAGGACATACATACCACACAATATTCTGGGCAGTTTTATGCAGTCTTGCTAATGAAGTCAACGTAGTCTACAACTGCATATCTATTTGCTTCTAGGGGGGTCACATTTCAAGTCAAAATGACGTAAAATACTGTTGTGATTGTTAATAAGCCCTGACTACTACTGAGGGAAAGGCGCTTTCCTTTGGATCTATATAAATAGATCAAACATTTTAGTTTTGACTTAGGTATGGGGGTCAGTTACAGAAATTACATTTAAATTTGGTCAGTTTTAAAAAAACGTGAAAGCTGGCAGTGTCCTGCAGATTTCAAGAGAACTCTTACATCTCAAATCACATATGTAATTCTAGAAACAAGGCTACAGCAGCTTGAGTCAAGTTTTAACATCTGGCTGACACTATTTTGCTGCAATACAATTTTTTAAAAAAAATTAATAACTTTTCTTTTGATGACAACATGTGCTTAGGCAGCTTGAATGGCAAGAGAGATAACTTTTTCTAATGACAATTAGCTTTTTCCCCATAACTTTTTACCACTCAAAACCTTGTCTTGCTCTTCATAACAGAGTTGGTAAAAGACTGCCTGTATTGTGCCAGGGTTTCATTATGAAGTATGCTTTCAAGTGGCTCAGCTTCTTTACACAGGCCAACTTGGCACTCTCAAATCTTTGTACATTTTTATGCATGTTCCAATTACAAATAATTAACTAAGACTGTTAATTCAAAATGGTCAGCCTTTGCCTGCATGAGAGCTCTGCTTTGCTCTGGTGCAGATGAGGAAAAGGATAACTTGATTTAGGAAAAGGATAAGTTGACTTAACCTCCCCTGGCGCAACTTGAAGCCATTTCCTCTTGTCCTAACTAGCGATAGGACAAGAGGAAATGGCTTCAAGTTGCACCAGGGGAGGTTTAGATTGGATATTAGGAAAAATTTCTTCACTGAGAGGGTGGTCAGGCATTGGAACAGGCTGCCCAGGGAGGTGGTGGAGTCGCCATCTCTGGAAGTGTTCAAGAAACGTGTGGATGTGGCGCTTCAGGACATGGTCTAGGGGACATGGTGGCGCTGGATTAATGGTTGGACTTGATGATCTTGAAGGTCCTTTCCAACCTAGTGTTTCTGTGATTTCTGTGATTTCTGTGACTTTCAGCTATTTTCAAGTCCCTTCAATTCCCAGGGCAGCATAAGCATTGCTGGGAGTCCTTTTGGCTTGAAAGCAACACTTACACCACTTTTCTGACTGAAACTCCTCCCATCTGAAATGCTCCTGTGTGGGACTTTTGTACCATGCCAGAAGATTCAATTAACTGCAAATCTTCCTGTATCCTTGGCTCAGCAGCGTGATTTCATAACAGATTCAGTAAAAACAAAGACAACTAAGCACCAGGGTTTCGCTTCTGAACTCTGGAGGAAAACCCAGAATTATTGTCCTAGAATGAAATACTTTCTGTAACTGCAATGACCACATAACTTGGTTAATCCTGTCCATTCAAAGACACAGGTCCTAACATGATCACAGAACCACAGAATAGTTTGGGTTGGAAGGGACCTTTACAGGTCATCTAGTCCAAACCCCCTGCAATGAGCAGGGACATCTTCAACTAGATCAGGTTGCTCAAAGCCCCGTCCAACCTGACCTGGAATGCTTCCCAGGATGGGGCATTTACCACCTCTCTGGGCAACCTGTGCCAGTGTTCCACTACCCTCATTGTGAAAAAGTCCTTTCTTATATCTAGTCTTTTAGTTTAAAACCATTACCCCTTGTCCTACCACAACAGGCCCTGATAAAAAGTCTCTCCCCATCTTTCTTAGAAGCCCCCTTTAAGTATGGAAAGGCTGCAATAAGGTCTCCATTGCAGTGCTTCCTTCCAAATTCAGTGACACAAACTACTAACAATAACCTCACAGGACTGTATAATTTTATTACAGGGAATCTTTCAGATGATTCACAAACCAGCTATATTCAGGTATGTATTTAGGCCGTTTCAAACCTCAAACTAGATATTCAACTGATCAGTATCATCTGAATCCTCCTTAACCCTGTAGAAGGGTTAATAATTTAACACAATACAGACAGGTACATAAATTGTTTTGCTATAGGAATTTGCTCTTTAACTTTGATTTCATCCTGCCAGGATATATGGACAATACAAACAGTTCTGCCACAAATTTGCAGCCTGAACTAGGACAAGTTTTAACTGTGCTGTGGCTCACTTCACTGTAAAGCAATAACTACCAAACTTCCCATTCTTACAATAGATTAGGTCTGGTTCACGTCTGCTACATCATCTGTTATCTTTGTATGAAAGTTGTTATGTACTGAAAGCAGCAAGCTGTTGTGGCTGTCACTATTTTCACAGTACTGAGAACATTCCATCAGGACACATTCTTCTTCCATGTATATGGCAAACACAGAGAGATAAGAGATGCTGAAGAACCCAGAAGGAGGAATATCCTACAGTTTAATCACTAGTATCTATTTTCCCTTATTACTTAAAGAACTGAATCATAAGGAGGAGAAGAAAAAATCAGGAAATCTCAAGTAGTCTGTTAATGATAACCGCGGCTCAGATAATGAAAGTAACATTTTTTTTTCTTACTATGTAAAATCTGTAGGTTTGACAGCTTTTCTGGTGCTTTGTTTTAAACGGCAGCTTCTCGCCTGCCTACTCATCGTTTTATAGAAACATCACAGTAAAGGTTTCATCGCAGTGATGGCAGCATCTGCACTTAGGTCTCAACTAACCCTAAGACCTGCCAGCAGCTTAGCCCTGACAACGCAGAACTTGGCACGGGCTGCCAAACCCACTGAAGGAGCTCAGCGATCCTGCCCTCAGTCCTGTGCTTCCGCAGCAATGCTGCTACCAGCACTGCCTGAGCAATTTAAAGCTAGCTCAGGTGTGTCTACACTATAGGGCAGATAGATCTTTCAGAAGTACTAGAAGATACACAACAGCTTGAGGCATTTAAAAAGGAGAAGACGAGCATGAAGGGCCTGATGGACAAAAAGCACTGAAAAACAAGGAAGCACAGAAAAGGAAGCAGACGCAGTCCCATGTGGTATAGCAGTCTGTGATCTCAAATAAGCTTAGCCAAACAAGCTTATTCTTTTAAATTGTGTGCTGAAACTTTTGGGTCAGGTCAGAGGGAAACTGCTCTCCACAGTTACTGCCAACTCTCTGCAGATAGCAGGAAATTGATATTATGCAGGAACTACTGCTAATTCCCAGGAAAATCCCTCCAAATGCAGCAAAGGAACTAGCTTTTGGTGCCTCCAAAGCTTGGCTTGAGGCCATCCTCATCCTTTTTCTACACTTTGTGTGAATTTTTTGATAAAATCTGTCTTGGACTGCTCTGCTAGCAGTACCACCTCTTCTCACTGAAGATGGTTCAATGTCACAGAATGCTCAAGGAGAGAAAAGTAATGCCAAGCTAAAACAGACTGGCTGCACTCTGCATTCAGATCCTGAGAAAGGACAAAATGATGCTACTGGAAGAAGCTGTTGAACTTGTAGCTCTTCACTACGACTACTGTAGTTTTCTGTAGTTCTTGTACCTGGAGAGGTTTAAATGATCAAGAAGTGCCAGTGTTCTAATAAGCTCCAATTAAGAAGAATAAATAAAAGTAGATCATTAGGTTATTTCTTGTTCTGAAAGTTAGTTTTAGATAGGGATAGAAGGATAGATAGTAGAATTTTGTTTTACTCAGACAAGTATGGGTGGAAAGAAAGTGTAAATATTCATCCCTGATAACAGTTTCCACCACTGGTACCACTGATAATGATGCAAAAAAGGAGCGTCAATAGCCAAGCCTGATGTAGGAATAGGACAGAACCGTATCCTGGCATGAGAACAAATCAGTCTACACTGGCATAAACTGGCCATTTTTTTCAAAGCACAAAAGCAAATGTTTTCCACAAGTTTATCTCCAACCAATTAGTGGCCTGACTGATGACTCTAAAAAGCAAATGACTCACGGCCTCGTTTTGTTGCTTTTGCAATTAAAAGCAAACTAAAAAGTTAGTTATTTGCTGTGAGGTGACACAGCCAAAGCTCTAATGTTGGTTGGCACATTTGCATCAACTTCATCTCAGCTGGCACCACTAACTCAACAGCCCTACAACTATAGCATGGGCTTCAGCATGGGCTACAAACCTATGTACATGCCTGCCCACGCTGCTGACTTCACTGCCACACTTACCTGTGGCAGGCAGCAGAAGTACACATTACTGTACTGCATTTGTGTCTCTCTCTGTCACAGAGATAACAGCCCACCTGTAGATCCACAGGGGACATTTTTCCCTTGTGGACATTTGCACAGGAAGCAAAACACTGAACATAAGGGATCAGGATTGAGAAGCCTACTTGGGGCTGGTGCTCCATGTAGTTTCCCTGTGCACGGATGCAGGGAAGTCCTGGAGGCAAGGCCAGCTACCCCGACAGGCTCTTGGATCGGTTTGTATTGGAACAAGGGATATTTACCAACGAATGGAGGAGTCATGTTCCTGATTCTTTACCAATTGCCTACAAACTTGGACAGCAACAAGATCTCAGGGCAGAAGAAACAAAGCCAGTCTATTTTCCAAAACTATCCAAATAATACAGCAGCCATAATTTATGCCAATGATTTATATTACACAATATAAATTGTATTTATACAATTTTCAAAAGGAGGCAGGAATGTAGGAGCTTTGGTCCTGATTTATAAGGACCTGAGAGATCAAGAAGATCTTTTCTTCCCAGCTAAAGCGACCGGCACCATTTCTAACCAGAACGTCTGGTTCCTCAGCAAAATAACCCCTGTCAGCCAGGTGCTATTTTTGGTGTATTTATTTGTGATGAATTACAAGGCTTCTGTGTGTTTGCAGTCAGATCCTAAGACACTGCAACTGTTAGTTTCTGCAATAGATCAGTACATCAGCAGATGGCATTGCAACCCAACAGGTCATTTGCTATGTTCACTGCACACAGTCCTCGGAGGCATGCTGCTGCATGCTGGATTGCTGTGCAGTACAGCACAGCTTGCAAATATAGTTACAGTATTGACAGGCATTTCCAAACAGTTCCATTAGATGAGTTTCCCACCAAATCCTGCCTACTGGCATCTGCTGTGAGATGCTTGTTTCAAAAAGAAAAATTCCAGACCCATTTTTTTTCTCTTTTTTTTTTTTTTTTTTTTTTTTTTTTTTTACCCCTCTTCAGGGGATTTCTGCTGCATAGCTATAAAGTCTGGATGGAGAGAAGTCAGCCTTCATCTTGTACTTGGCTAGCATTAAAAGGAATAAATTTTACATGTACAGTTCTGTTTCATTGCTGGCCTTAAAAAAAAAAAGTGTAGTTTCTGAAGATTAAAGAAGGAAGGACTGAATAAAACGTAATGACATTCAGTGTCTCCTATTACTTAATAAACATAAATATTCCACCTTCTGTCTATAACAATTTACAAGTCTATAATTCTGAACACTGAATAAATAAAAACAAGTAACCAAAAGCAAGAACAAGTTTTTATAAAGCACACTTTTGAATAGTGAGTCTAATGTTGATAATCTATGGATTCTATACCTTGAACAACTCTCATATATATCCATATTGTTTAGAGAGACAATATAAAGATTTTGCTCTACATTCTTACTCGAAAGAGTAATGGGTAATTCCTCCTTCTTCTGAAGAGCAGCCAAAGTGGTAGGTTCAAAATAGATCTCAAAAGTAATTGACTGAACTCTAAAAAGGATATTCGGGATCATACATGTTTTATTCTTCACTTCCATCCTATTTCATCCTATTTCTTTGGTCTGATTTAACTAGTAAAACTGTAATTTATTCTGCACTTATTTAGAGTAGACCAAGGACTCTTCCAGTTTCAGGAGGGACTGCCACAAGGGTAAGGCACCTGCAGGGTCACCATGATCAGAGCCTTGGCAGGCACTGGGACCTCAACAGCAGGGCTGATGGCAGGGAGGGTGCCTCTGGACCTGGGCAGCAGAGTCCTCTGCTGTGCAAGCTCTGACCTGTGGGGCAGCTGCTCATCTGGGCTTTGAGGACTACCTTGTTTATTCAGAGAAGCAGTCTAGAATTGACAGCACAAACACAGATGACAGCAACCTTATCCATCCCCTTTCCTCACCTGCAAATTCTATGCCCATGCCTGCCAGCGGTGCAGCGAACACCCTCGCCTGCTTCTCAGCTGTGCTCTATGAACACAATCAGTGTGCAGACAGAACCAGCATGTCCCACCCCCCTCAGCAAATACAGTAGCAATCCCGAAGCACCAACAGCGACTGCATCCTTTGGTAAGTAAACTCCCACACCAGCAAGCAGACTGTATGAGCTTGCGAATGGTGCCACTCTGCCACAGCCGATTTATCCTTGGAAGCGATTTTCGCTCTGCTCAGATGTATGCAGTCCAGACGTTTAGTGGTGCAAGTGAAATACCAAGGGTTTCAAGCATCTGTTCCTTTAGTCAGTCTTGTGTGTGGCAAAGGATCTGTTAACAATCCTACAGCTTCTGAAAAAGGGCAAGTACAGGCACATGAATGGGAGATTTTCACGTTCAATTGGAAGAAAACTCCCTTCTTCATGCCCTGACCTAAACCGTGGTTAGGATACCCCAGTCATCAGGGCAAATCCTTGAACAGCAGGCTGGGAGAAAGCAAAGATGACGGCCCCCTCTCCTGCAAAAGCCTTAGAGCATCCGTCCTACCAGGGTCTGCCCAAACTGGCTTGTTGTTCGCTAGTGACACAGACATAGCCTGGCTGCACTGGGTGGTTTGCCATCCTTCTACTGGCCTCTCAGGCAGCTGACCCCCTTAAAAGCATTGTTCCTTTAAAAGGAGCACAAAAATAATGCTCAGTTAATCAGGAATGGGTCCATCAGCAATATGAATTCCACAGCTGTGTGACAATGTGTAGAGCCACATTTGGGTGTGCATTTATTTTGGTTCAGTTTGGATTAGCTGACCTCAGGGATCCAGAGATGGGTTGCAAGGCAGAGAAGCAGGAGGTTATTCCCCAACAAACCCATTGCTGCTGAGCATGCAAGTAGCTCTACACATCACCAGAGAAGTATAATCCATAGCGCTTGAGCGATCTTGATCTCTCCCCCCCCCCGCCCCAAATAATAAGCAGGCCCCACATGGGAAAATGCTATTGCTTTGGTTGCAAGGGATTTGTAAGCTAGTAATAATTAGAATATGAGTATAAACATCCTTTTATTGTACTTATGGGGATAACAATTTAGGACAGTGCTAGGAGCATAAAATAGCAGAGTTCAATCAATGTAATGGATTGATGTGAACAAGTCTGTACAAGTTTGTGGTAAATCAATTGTTAGGTGCTTTGACAGGAATAGAGGGTAGATGTAGCAATGCAACTGTTATCTGAGCAGTGCCTTTACAAGGTACGCTTGTTCATTTAGCTTTTACTGTTTCTCACACGTTACCCCATGGACCATTCTTTTTCCCTCCTCCCAAACTTGGAATACTCTATTACATCTCTTCAAAAAACCAACAAAAACTAAACAGGGGAGAGGCTTCCCAGTTGCGTTAACACCTTTCATTTGAAGATACTGGGAGTTCAGTTAGTATCCTGTGATGACATTATTACCATATTACTTTCAGATGAGAAAGCTGAGCAACTGCAAAGGCCAGATCCCTGGTTCTGGTGTAGGACAATATGATTCTAAGTCGCTACTAGTGTACCCCACTAGGAGAGTGCATGTGTATAAAAGGGTAGGGGAAGGAGGTGAGCTGGCATCTTCGTCTCAAGTCTAATCGCAGCCTCACACATAAACTCACTTTTTTTCAAGAGAATACTCTTCACTGAACACAGTTATTCTTTTTTCATTAATTTCTAGGTTGCTCAGTGCCCTGCGCAACCTTTCATGTCCTGTTCTGACCCTCATCTACAAAGTTGTGCTCAGCAGAGCGCTCACCCATCAGAGAGAATCACTGTATCTCCTACTCAAACACCCACTTGACAGAGGAAGCCTTAAGTGTTCTGTGTTTATTTGCTTCTTGCTGTGACAATATACACCCTGATTTCATCTAAAAATAAAGTAGGATTTGTCAGGCAGCCTAGCTCTGAGCACTACAGGTTTTAAGTTAGACCTTAAAGCTTTGTGATACCCAGCAATGTATTAGGATATCATCTTTAAAACAAAGTAAAGCTGAAAGAACAGCCTATGACCAAAATTATTTGGAAAATAACATCACAGAATGACCACCCTTCTCTGTTCTCTCTCCTACTCCCTTTCATGCCTTAAAACCTACCTTGATTTTCTGGCAGTAAGTGCAATTCAGCTGAATTTAGGTCTGCATGGGTTTGATCATATACCTAGCATCCAAACCTGTCTTCTTGGATGTTTGTCATGTGCATGAATCGTTCTATGAAACAAAGAATCCGTAAGCTTCTGCTAGAGATACATCTCAAAAATACTCAAACTATACAAACAACTTTAAAAGGACAATGCTGTCATATTTAGCCTTGTACTGATTATTTATCCACCTGAATGCTTAAAAAGTGGTACTAATTGCTGAGTCAAAATTGCAAAAGCAGTTGCATCCTATTCTTCTGCTGCAGTGGAAGGAGGGAAATCAGCCACCAGATTACTATGGGCAGGGCTGTCTTGATCTGAAATCCAGATCACTTTTGCAGTGAGACTACAACATTACACCTGCAAAGCCAGCACATGACAGTAAAATTTGTAATCTGGAAAGTACTTAGAGAAAGTTGGATCTTCTCATAATAGATATTAATAAAAGAAGTCGTATTATTTTCTAAAGTACCAAGTGCTTTTCCATCTCAGAGTGTACTGTTCTTTCCCATTCTGTACAGAGAAGATGGTGCTGCAGTCGGCTGCTTCTGGAAGGAAACAAGACAGTAAATAACCCATCAGGATCCAGCTGATGGGCTTCTGGGTAAATGCATGCCTGCCTCACTGGAAGTAGGTCCCAGCAATACACTCTGTGCAACCTTCTGATCCCAGCTTAGGTATAAAGGCTAAAAGCTCCATCTTCCCTATGACATGACACATTTATTAATTAAACATAAATACGTTGTTTCTGATACAGAGTTGTTGACAGGTAAGAACTGGTGTCAGCTGGTATCAACTTCTTACAGTGTTAAGTCTTCCTCATCTGAAATAGTTCTCCCACTGTGTCGTATGACTGCTAAACAGGTTACCTCCTCAAAAAGGTTTTCTTCAAATATTTGTTTGAGAAAAATCTACAAAGGTATAGACCACCTACAAAATCTCCAGGGATTTCCAAAGCAGTGTTGGACCTCAGGCTTGTGGAACCTTCCTTCTCTTTAAAACAAATCAAAGGAAAAAAAAACCCAAAACAACTGTTGATACACTGTGGACCTTATAATTAGCTTAACCAGTAAATTTCTGCCTCCCCTGAGATGCATCATAACGTGTATTTAATGAAATCCTCGTTTTCCCTATCTCCCTAGCTGTGTTATATACTATAAATTATAGATGAGCTTCTGTTTATATATGCGATCTTTTAGCTGTAAAATAAGGACCACTAATACAGCACTTAGAACACACCAGGATGCCTGCACTCCATAAGCATTTAAATGGGATACAATATGCCAACTGGTTGTTTGCTCTCACTGGCAGTGATGTGGTGGGCGGGAAATGGACTGAGAGGGCAGAGAAGCATCCACCCACTGCTCTAAGGTCCTCCTATCCCAACACTGTACAGCCTTTGCTTACTGGTAATGAGGAACAGATGGTGCCATCCATCTCTTTTTATGCGATGGGGAAATAAAATATTCAGCCTTGTATCACCATCTTTAGCATGGGCAAGGGATCTCAAAGAAATCTAAGAGGAAAAAAGGAAAATACAATACCTATAGCTACTACCACACTATAGTACTGCAATTAAACAACCAATAATATATTTCAGGGAGATACCATGTGTGTGTGTTCTTTAATATGAAGATCAAAAGATTTTTGGGAAATAGGTTCACATATGTAACTCTAACCCAGTAACAGTCAATTTGGGTAGCTCTGATAGAAGAAAATGCCCACTTTTTTCTTTTTCTTCCCTTAGAGTTGTTGTGGCCACATAGTCTGTCTACAAAAACTTCGGTTACGCCACTCAAAAACCTCAGAAACACCTGCCCTAATAAATCTGTTGCAAGAGCCCCCTTGTTAGCTGTGGCATGCACTAATATGTAACGGTTTTTATCATTAGAGGCATTTCTCTGCTCAAACTAAGCCAACCCACACAGCTCAATGGTAGGATGTGTACACAAATCAAGAGTTTGGATTTTTTTGGTCAACATAATGTCATCAGTTAGGAAATAAGATTAACTTCACTTACGGCAGTGAAGCCCATGAAGCTTTGCTGTTACAGGCTTGGACTGAAGAGTTACAAAATCCACCTGGGAGGGAGTAAGGAGCTTTGCCTGGAAAGGGCATATGGCCATAGGGTCTCTCTGACAGCTTCCATAGAAGCCAGGTTTTATTTTGGAAAGAAAAAAAAAAATTGCAATTCTTTTTACAGAACCGGTACCTTTCTTAAATGATGTACAAAGGAGAAAATGATGCAGTTTAGTCCTGCAAATCTGCTGACAAATGTATGCTTACCATTCATAGCTGAATAAAAGCAAAGTTGAATGGAACGCAAGCTCAGGAAAAGGAATTTCAGTTGTTCCACCGCTGTTCTTGAGAATCAAGCAGGCTGTAACTGCTCTACGTTTGCTCTGTACAAATTGCTTTTCAGTATGCTTTCCAGTTGACCCTTTGTTAGAGCTTTTATGATTTTATTTCTGCTAACCTGATAGGCTAACATAACTGCAGCTATATTAGCTATGGGAGCAACTGGATCTATGCTACCTTTCCAAGGGTCTGGTTATACTAAGAAAATTCTCCTCTATTCAAAGCAAAGCAAAAATAAACACATATGCGCTTCAAAGGACAAAAGAAAACAATAAAACAACCCCAGCAAAGCAAAAGGCAGAAACTGAATTTATGGGAGGGTTGACAGAATCCAAACCAGATGGCCAAATTCATTTGTGTTCCTTAACACACTGTGGGAAGGCAGTTGGACCAAACAATGACAAATGTGGTGAAAGACCCTCTAAAGAGGTAGAAAGTCCTTATAAAGTACTGTAAACATCTGCATCTCTGGTACTGACTGATGGCTGCAGAAGTTTTGAAGCTGTTTGTTGCGTTTTTTCTCACCTTCATGTGACATTTCTACTACAGAATCACAGAATCACAGAAACACTA